>NW_021620678.1:1328460-1439573 GCF_004785775.1 Grammomys surdaster
TTTATTTTATTTTATTTTATTTTATTTTATTTTATTTTATTTTATTTATTTATTTATTTTGTTTTTTTCAAGACAGGGTTTCTCTGTGTAGCCTTGGCTGTCCTGGAACTCACTCTGTAGACCAGGCTAGCCTCGAACTCTCGAACTCAGAAATCCTCCTGCCTCTGCCTCCCAAGTGCTGGGATTAAAGGCATGTGCCACCACCGCCTGGCAGTTCTGAGGTTTAGAGAAGACAAAATGGCTTTTTCCCCAGGTCGAAAAACTGAGTTAGGGCTGGAGAGATGGCTCAGCGGTTAAGAGCACTGACTGCTCTTCCAGAGGTCCTGAGTTCAAATCCCAGCAACCACATGGTGGCTCACAACCATCCATAATGAGATCGGATGCCCTCTTCTGGTGTGTCCAAAGACAGCTACAGTGTACTCATAATAAAATAAATAAATAAATCTAAAAAAAAAAAAAAAAAACTGAGTTAGCTTCCTCACCTGACCCAGTCTGTATTTGTCAGGAGGTGGGGCCAGGAGGAGACAGACAATGTTGTCCTCTTTCCTTGACTTGGATGCAGCTGCAGCCCTAGTTGGAATGTCTAAGAGGTGGGGGGTGGGGCTGGGGGAACCACAGATGACCTGAGGGCCAGAGAGGGACAGGAATTCCCTAGGCTATACCAACTGAGACACCTCCAACTTCCTTCTGTCTCCTGTGTTCATTATTCAGCAGATTCAGCAGAGCCCAGACCCCTGCCCAGCACAGCATCCCTCCCTTCCCCCACACACACACACCTCCTGGCAGGCTGCACAAGTCCCATCCCTCCACCCATCCCTCCAGAGGTGGCACAGGGTTAGTCTGTGAGCCACAGTGAGTCAGGTGTGGGAAAGACCCATGAAGTCATCCAGTAGCCCTGGGCCACCTTGGGGGCTCATGAGACAACCTCTGGACTGGCTGGGGAATCCCGGAAAGGCTAGTGTCTGCTCCCCTGACAGTAAGAAAGACACTTACATAGATGGGGACTGTCCCAGAGACTCCAGGCCCTGGCTGAACTCTCTGATCCTAAAAAGTGGCTTTAGGCAAACAAGCTCAGACTGCCCAACTCCTTTATCCCAGCTGCCCTGCAGAGAAGAGCAAAGAAAACGTCTTAACAGATGGAGGGCCTGGCGGAGCACTTGGGCCTGGCAGGGGCCGGTCATTTGTGTCACCTGCTAGGCAGTCTACCTGAGCTGTCTAAGCTTTTCTGACTGTGACAATCAGATCAACATCCAGGCACAGGAGTACCAAAGACAAGGGCTCAAATCTAACATCTCCAGCTGTGGGACCTGCGGTTCCCATCACAACCCTAGGCATGTTTCCCCTTCTATATGTAATAAGCATAAAAACAGTGTAGCATGGTGGTTAGGGAGGAGACAGAAAGCTCAGACATCAAGTCCAGGTATGAAAAAACACCAAGGCTCGGGGGTAAGGAAGCTTAGGCAGTGTCTAAGGGGTCTAAAGCCAGAGACGGGAGGACAGCCAACAGAGGGAACGGCAGTGTGGCAGACAGGGAAGCAAAGGGGGGCAAGCAGAAAGACCCTCTCTGCCCACCCATCTGCCGGTGGGAACCCACCTCCCAGGACCCTGTAGCGTCTGTGGGAAAGGGGCCAGTAGCAGGACCTCTGTAAATAAGAGAATGCCTTCAGGCAACCTGTTCTCACTTCTTGGGTGCACCCTGGGACAAACAGCAATCATGGCAGGCAAAGTTACCATTCCATGGAGCGGTAGGACATCAACTGAGGAGGTGCTTCGGCTCCTGGAGGACCCTAGAGTGGTCAGAGATCATTTGAACAGGTGGGGGAACTGAGTCCCAGAGGGTGGCTAGCATGTCACTGAAGTGCCCCACCCAGGCAGCGGCATAGCAAATCCAATCCTTCCCATTATTCCTCCCAGATCCCAAGAGAAGGCTTAGGTTTATTTTTTGTTTGTTTTTTGGCGGGGGGGGGGGGAGGTCTTGAAGGCTTGCCACGCCTTCCTCATCCTCAACTTCTCTTCCCCTGTTCCAGGCTCTGATCTCTGACCCACAGTGTTCTGAGTGCCTGGGCTGCCAGATGAGGGAGCCTGCCACAGGGGAGCCAGCAAGGGGGAGTCATGTGCTGACATTCCCAGACAGGCCTGGCACATTCCTGCCAGAGTGTCACTCTGCCCCCCTAGTGCCCCACCCGTGCCCCGCACACAGTGCCCATTGTCTGCCCCAGACACTTTGAGCTGCCGCTGCCTCCGGCCTCCAACACCTCCCCACATCCTCCCATTCCCAGGTGGGGCCCCACAAGCCCAAACATCCATATTTTGGTTTCTGACCCCAAAGGGCAGCGATGCCATTTATCAGGAACCAAGCAAAGGTCAGAGAAGGAAAGTGGTCTGCAGCAGGCAACACAGACTGCCAGAAACCCTAGGTGCCCCCAATTAATGCCTTCTCCCACCTCCCACCCCGCTGGGTACCACCCCTTGTCAGCTCAGGTCTGGCTCTCTTCTTGCCTCATTGGCCACTGATGACCCCGCAGCTCAGCCCACGTGTGCATACCTCTGTTTTACAGACCAGGAGTGTGACTCAGGAAAGGGAACCCTTGCCAAGGCCACCCAGAAAGGAAGCAGCTGAGATCTAGCCCAGGTCAACAGCGTGAATCCCCAGCCCACGCTCTTTCCACCTCCTATGGGGGAACAGCTCAGTGTAGGGGTGGAAGGCTTTCGGAGCTGTCAGGGGAGAAAGTGGATCCAAGTGAGCCTAGCTGGAAGGCGGGACAGGTTCGTCAAGCTGGCCAGGACAGGCTTGCCTAGTTATCCACCTATGAAACAGATGCAAGTCTGGCCAGGACACAGATACAGCTCCACTTAGGATCTGTGACACCTGGGAAGACACAGTATTGGCCTACCCTTAGGGACCTGCCCTTAGGAGATGGAGTCAGAGGATAAGTGCTTCATAGGTGGCAAAGGCCCTTAGTACAAGCCATCAAGACCCCCACACACACCTCCTAGGCTCATTCTGCTTTCATGGCTAATTAGGGCTCATCACGACATAGCCACTCCTTCGAATGTTCCAGGAGTCTGAGTATTTACTCTTGCCTCCCGGGATAGCCTTCCAGCAGAGCCTCAACTCTTCTTACTTCCTTTAAGTAGGCTTAGTATCCGATCAGACTACCTTGGAGAAAAGCAACTCTGCACTTAGCTTCCTAGAACCTCCCCACAAACAGACCCTTCCAGCACCCAGTGCAGATGCAGCTCCCAGGAGCACATAGTACCCAGCACCAACCCCAGCACTGGTGTTCTCCAGCACCCAGAGCTCCTGTCTTCATCCTGTGCATCCTGTACTCAGTCCTGTCCACTCCTACCTATGGCAGGTTGATGCCCTGGTGCCTGCTCACCCTAGAATAGGAACTGTGTGCAGCCGGGATTTTTCATTTCTTGCCGGGTGACGTAGGGAGGAACAAGAAGAACTAAGACTAATGATGTGATTTTTAACTCCACCTGCCTGAACAGCTGGTCTCTGTCGCTTCTTCCCCCAGAGACAGCACTAGAATGGACAGTAGCCACCCCTGCCCCATGAGGCATCCACTTGGGTTCTCTCACCAGAAGCCCTAACTTCTGTTGACCTTCACAGAAATGGGTCTGTGTGAGAGGGCACCAGGGTATGCTCCATCTCCCCACTGGCTCTCTACACTGGGTGAGATGTCGTGTTCTGTGCGCTACAGACCAATGTGGTTTATCTTAAGCAGCCAGTAGAGAGCGGTGCCAGCCATTAGGTAGCCACAGTCCTGACGACAGGTGTAGTGGCACAAGCCTTTGGTTACACCACTTGAAAAACAGAGGCAGGTGGATCTCTGTGAATTTTGAGGCCAGCTTGGTCTATGAGGCAAGTTTCAGGACAGCCAGGGATATATAGAGAAACCTTGTCTGGAAAGAAAGAAAAGAAAAGGGGGGGAGAGAGAGACAGAGACACTGAAAGAGACAGAAACACAGAGAGACAGACACAGACAGAGAGACATACACAGAGAGACAGAGAGACAGAGACAGAGAGAAACAGAGAGAAGGGGAGGATGGGAAGAAGGAAGAAAGGAAGGAAGGAAAAAGAAAGAAAGGAAGCCACAGTTGCTTGTGCCAAGCACAGTTCAGAGAGGTGGTGGGAGGCTGGTGAGCCCAGGGCTGGCTTAGAGACAGCTGTGTGCGCAGTATCTGAGCATGGATGGCATCTGGAGACATCAGGGTCCACTCACCCTGGGGCTTTCCCCCATATTGATGGAATCATTTCTCATTGCTTCAAGCTCCGGAGCCACATGCTCTGTTTCAGATGTCCTGCTTCCTCTCACCAGGAGGAGCCCAGAGCCCTCTCTTTGGATGGACCAGAGAGTGAAAGTGACTTGTACAAGGCCACACAGCTGGCCATATGCAAGGACAGGGTCCATGTCTGCCCTGGAAACTCTTGCCTTACCCTGACTTCTAGGTGCTCCAGGTCTGCTTGGGAAGGTCTGTTTGTCCCTAGAACATGAACTCCACACCCATACAACCTACTGAGAGGCAGCCAGAAAGGAGACTAGCCCCTGAAGGCTCCTAGGAAAAAGTGTTCCTGGCACCGAGCCAGAGGAGCCTGAAGCAGGGTAAACCCCACCTGAAGTCACTGTCTCCCCAGTGGTGACATCATTAGCACAGCTGGAGGACTGAGCAAGCTGAGGCAAAGCCAACTGGGTGTCTACAAACATATCAGTAGTAAAAGAAAAGAAAAGAAAAGAAAAGAAAAGAAAAGAAAAGAAAAGAAAGCAAACCACATTGCCAGCCCCATTCAGGGGCTAAGCGGGCCTCGTGTCTTGAGAACCAGAGGCCATCAGGGTGGGGAAGGTGTTCTGGGTTGCACAGCAAATAAGAGGCAGACCCAAGATTAAGAAGTCAGTTTCCCAGCAAGGTGTTCTGACTTCCAGGCCAGCATCCTGGGACGATGGCCTTCAGAGGTCTACTTTCTCCTCACACTCAAAGAACTCTGGTGGAGCCCAGAAGTGCCTCTCCATCTTTAAAATGCAGTCACGGGGGCTGGAGAGATGGCTCAGCAGTTACCAACACTGACTGCTCTTCTGAAGGACCCAGGTTTAATTCTAGCACTCAAATGGTAGCAAACAACCGTTTGCAACTTCAGTTCCTGAGGGTCGGACGCCCCCTTCTGGCCTCCTTGGTCACTGCATGGATGTGGTACACCGACATACAGACAAAACACCCAAACACATAAAATACCTAAAACAACAACAATAAAAATCTTTAATAAAATAAAATAATATCATTTCAGACCCCCGCGTCTCCATATGTTCTGGTCAGTGTCACTGGTGAGTGTTATCACAACAGGTTGGTTTTTGTTTATTTGTTTGTTTGGTGGATTTGGTTTTTCAAGACGGCCCTGGATGGCCTGAAACTTGCTATAAAGATTCACACTTTCACCACACCCAGCTAATTTTAGGCTTTTTTTTTTTTTTTGAGAGACAAGGTCTCACTATGTAGCCTTAGCTGGCTCTATTTGCTATATAGACCAGGCTAGCCTCAGACAGAGATCCTCCTGCCTCTACCTCCCAGGTGCTGTATTAAAGGTGTATGTCACCATGTTTGGCCTATTTTAGATACACACACACACACACACACACACACAACTGGGTCACTGGGTCTCATGTAGTCCAGAACTGGCCTTGAATTCCTGTTCCTCTTGCCTCCACTTCCTGTGTGCTGGGATTACAGGTGTGGGAAACCACACTGAGCTACAGTGCTGTATTTACCCCACAGCAAGTGGCAAATGTGACAAACCTGGATCCCACCTCCCACCAGGGATCAGACTTTAGCCAGCACAGCTCTGCCATATCAAAGCTAAGAGCAGTGCTCTCTGTAGAGATCTCCGAGTAGCCACTTCTGTCCCTCCTGAGCCCATCCTCCGTTCTTTGTCATCTGCACCCTGTTCCCATCTCAACCTTCCTCAGGAGCTCATCCTCCACCAGTAGCCCCTAAATCTTTCCAAACTTAAAAGAGGGGCTGGAGAGATGGTTCAATGGTTAACACCCACATCACAATCACGGCCTCAAAGCATCTGCAACTCCAGTTCTAGGGGACCTAGCGCCCTCTTCTGGCCTCCACTGGCACCACCATGCACGTGAGGCACAGATATGCATGCAAGAAAAACAAATAAAAAAAACAAAACCTAACCGCTGAATCCTGCCAGCCTAAATTTCCCAGCCTCAGGTCTCTGCCTGCTCTGTGCCTTCTCTGGGACTGGTCCAGGCACTATGTCTCCTTCCTAACTCTCATCATTCGTTTCCTAGGCAAGGTGCCTTCTCTGGGAGACCCTCTGGTCTCACCTCCCTCCATGAAGCAGGCTCTGCCCACTCCAGTATCCACTGGCTATATCTTCCCATTAAGTGTGTTTCACCTCACTTCTCCCCAACATAGGGTGTCCCCCCAACATAGGGTGTCCTCGCCATGGAAGGCGACCCGGTGTGGACAGGGTTTCCTTCTGTCTCTCAGGTCTATATCCCAGCAGTCAGTGCAGGCCCAGAATGTAGATGTTCAATAACATGTAAGATGGGTAAATCATGGATTCCATGGGAGGATACAGAACACTCAAGCTATGGGCACTTGTGCCTGTGGAAGTCCTGTAATACTGAACTAGGAGGGAAGGGTGAGGGGACAGAGTCAGAAGCTGTCTTCCTCCAACTCACCTGCCAAGCATCTCCGGACATAGCTTCCCTCGTCCCTCCTTCCATCCCCACATCTAGCCTCTCCCTAGCCCTTCTCACAGCAACCTCTTGCCCCAGGGTTTGTGGGGCGCAATCAAGAGGAATTCCTGGCCCGGAGTCAGAGGAGTCGCCCCAGCAGGCTGGCAGGATACAACAGTAAGCATATGCCAGGAGCTGTTCCAAATTCCAGCTCCCACAGCCCTGTGCAGAGTCGCCAAGTGGGGCCAGGAGGGATGGGCACACCCCTCAGAGCAAGGGGACACTTGGGACATTGTATGGGGTAAAGAAGACAGGCAAGTGTGGAATTCAGCCAAGGAAGGAAATTACAACCCCAGCAAAAGGCAGGCAAGATGTAGGTGTCGATCTGTAATTGTACTCCAACAACCAGGGAAAAGGCAACCCCCAAAAGGTGTCCTTGTCACTCCCCTTCCTGGGTCTGGTCCACGTGTGACAGGTTCAGACAACAGCCCCTGCCCAAGTGTCAGCACCCAAGTTGTCACCAACATCTGCCCTTGCAGAAACTTTTTTTTTTTTTCTGAGTCAGGGTTTCTCTGTATAACCCTGGCTGTCCTGGAACTCACTCTGTAGACCAGGCTGGCCTCGAACTCAGAAATCTTCCTGCCTCTGCCTCCCAAGTGCTGGGATTAAAGGTATGAGCCACCACAGCCAGGCTGAAATTCTTTGTTTTTATTAATTTATTTATATTTTATGTGTATGGGTGTTTTGCCTGTGTGTATGTCTATGCAGTGTGTGGACACAGTGTCTGCAGAATCCAGAAGGCATTGGACCATCTGGAACTGGAGTCAACAGACAGATATGAGCTACCATGTGAGTGCTGGGAATCGAACCAGGGTCCTACAGAAGAGCAACCAGTGCTCTTAACCACTGAGCCAACAAGTTCTTCCAACCAGAACATTCCAGGAAGGACCATTAACTGCTGGACTATTTTCTGTTCTATCTCTGAGAACGTCAAGACTCAAACACTCTCTGAAGCTTGGTTTGCTCTTTTCCTAACCTTTCAGCTACAATCAAGTCTAGAAGTTCAGACAAGGATTAGAATAACAGAAATCTGGGGACTGAGGATTTGGAATACAAGGCCCTTAGAAGCTGAAACCCTCCCAATCCTAATCCCCTATGCTCCAGTCAGGAGCCCCCTGACCTTCCAGCCACGCAGACTAGTGTGCTGCAGCAAGACAAGACACGTGCTGGCTGGGAACATCAGGCCAGTGCCTTGAGCCTGGGCTGCAAACAGGATGGGACAGGAAAGAGACAGGGCATTTGTGAGCAAAACCAGGGTGCTGGAGGCCTCTCCTTCTCACCTGAGAGGCCAGGAGAGATGCAGGAGAGAAGAAAAGAGCAGATGCCAAAGGGTTGGTGGAGGGTGTGTGGTCACCGGGGGTGGCGGGATCTTTCCCCTGGAATTTTCTCCTGGCAGGAAAGGCCCACCCTCCTAGGAATGGAAAACAATCCCTGGCATCTGGCCCCCGAGGCTACATGGTTTCTGACAATCCACCATTATTATCCTCCCTGCCTCACCCTAGGCTGATGTAGAGGGAAAACTGAGACAGGCAGGAAGGCAGGGTCTCTGGCTAAATTCAGAATCTGACTCACCCTCTGGAAGACTCCAGTTATCTCTATCCCTGACTATACAATGTAAAAACTAGGAGAGTGGCTGGAGAGATGGCTCAGTGGCTAAGGGCACTGCTGCTTTTCCATAGCCCATGGGGTTAATTGCACATGAGGGCTCATAACTATGTGAAACTCCAGTTCAAGGGGACCCAATTCCTTCTTCTGGTTTCTTCAGAAACCAGGGACATTGATGGTGAATACATAAAGGCAAAACACCCATATTCATAAAAATAAGAAAGAAGAAAAAATTTCTGGGTAATGGTAGTGCAGCCTTTAATCCCAGCACTTGGGAGGCAGAGGCAGGCGGATTTCTGAGTTCGAGGCCAGCCTGGTCTACAGAACGAGTTCCAGGACAGCCAGGGCTACACAGAGAAACCCTGTCTTGAAAAACAAACAAACAAACAAACAAAAAAAACAGAAAGGAAGAAAGAAAGAAAGAAAGAAAGAAAAACACCAACAAAAAGGAAAATAATTTTTTAATAGAAAAGAACTTATTAAAAACCAAACAAACAAAAGCAGAAACAGATTGGGTGAGCCCCTGGCAGGGCAGGTGGTAATTGAGACCAGAGAGGGCAGCAGTTTCCCCAAAGTGTGCCAGCATGCTTCTGCCCTTTACAGTTTGTTTTTAATGAGAGGTTGGTTTTTGTTTGCTTTGTTAGCTATGTCTTGTCTCTCTTTATTTTGAGTCAAGGTCTCACGTAGCCCAGGCTGGACTCAAGCTTCTTATGATGCTGATGTGATTGCCTGCTATCACCTTCCAAGTGTGGCTGTTGGACAGTGGCATGCCGCAATACTCAACGCACCTTTCTCTTACTGTTCCTTTGAAGGCTTGCCTTGAGGTCCCCTCTGCCCCCAGTCACACAGACACAGAGACACGGGCCTGTCCTCCTGAGACAAGGCCACTGTCCCCCACCCCCACTCCCTACCCCAGGATGGGTTTGAAGAGCACTCTGCTGCCCAAGCCATTTTCAGTTCATCTTTTCCTAATTTTGTTTTGAGGAAGTCACTGCGGCTGGGCGCTGTCCCCCTTCTCTCACGCATTCCCATCGGCTTCTGTTTCCACTCCCATGTCTCTCGACATGGCTTGGAGGATGGTGACCAAACCAGAGGGCCCTGCCTTATAGGACAGCAGAGTGACAATGAGCAGGATGGAGGCAGGTGCTAGCAATGGGAGAGAAGAGAGTGGGGTGCAGGAGCAACCTAGGAAATGGACACGCCCCTGCCTTACACAAAGGCCCTGGGGTGCAGTCAGCTTGCCATAGCTTAGAGCAGGGACAGTATCATGTCAGTTACTTTACACATGCCTCGGTCCCCAGGTCTTTCAGTGGATTTTTGGGGGAAGTACAAGAACAATGGGGCAGATGGTCCTAACCTCAGGAGATGGTGTGTGGCTGGGACCCTGAGCCAACAGCAGCCAGTGTGGTGACACGGAGACAGGCATCACACAAGGTGAAAGAGCCCAGAGAAAAAAAGCTCACTGGTGACTCTGGAGCAGTGGGCATTCAAGCAGACTTCAGGAGGAGGGCCTTTAAGGGGTCAGCAGGGTGAGCCCTTTCCCAGTGTGGAAGAGGGGAAACGTCTGGGCAAGGGAACAGCTTGCGCCAGAACTGTAGGGTGTGGGCGACTTGCTTCCCTTCCCAGGTGCATGAGCCCTGAAGAGACTGCTGCTCACTCAGGCCCTGCTCTCTGCTGTGAGATCAGGGTCCCCTTAGCACCTGCCTCCCCAGATATGAAAAGTAAATAGGACAGTAAGACATAAGCCAAGTGTGGCTTACTAGGCAGGGGTTTCCCCATCACCCAGCTCATCCTGGTTTGGAAGAAGGCCCTGTGTGGACTGGGATGCGGAGTCTGGATCTGGGCGGAGAGGTGGTGACTCCTAGTTCCCACCCCTGGCTTTCTGCCTGCTGTCCGGCTGCTTGTTTCTATTATTGTTGTTGTTGTTGTTATTATTATTATTATTATTATTATTAAGGATGTGTGTGTGTGCATTTGAGGTAGAAGTGGGCATGTTACAGTGCACAGATGCTGGTCAGAGGACAACTTGCAGTATTTGGTTCTCTGCTTGTGGTAGAGGATCAGAAGTTCTAGGTCTTCCTCAGCTACATGAGGAGTTCAAGGCTAGCTTGGGCTACATGACTATCTCATGCAAAGAAAACCCAGAAACAACCCAACAACAACAAAAACCTACCTCATCCAGGCTTATGAACTTAAACACACAGTAGGGACTTCATTTGAACTTGTACCTACTATGAGTACCTACTATGTGCCTGCACAAATTGCTCTGAGACAGCCCAGCCTACCGGTGCAGGCCACACTGGACAGGATAAGCAGCAGGTACATGCTGTAGAAGGCACTAAGGTAGCTTTAGGCTGCTGTGACCAGAGTACAGTGTCCAGGGAAGATGGGAAGGCAGTTCTGTGTCAAAGCTTCCTGACTGCATGGTACTCATTCCATTGAATTAATTTGCCAAGTGGAGGGCCTGGGCTAGCCCTGCCTGAGACTGCTGAGCGCTGCCTCTAGTTTTGTGAATCAAATCAAAAGGTCTGGGTTGTAGCTGGGCATGGTGATATATGCCTGGAACTCCCTAGCACTTGGGAAGCTGACGCAGAAGGATCAGGATTCAAGGTTAGACTGGGCTAAGTAGTGAGATCTGGGCAAACCTGGGTAACTCCACCCGAAAATAAAACTCTTTGGGGTACAAGGCCGAGCAGAGCTGTTCATTGTGTCTCACCGGGTGCCTTAGCTTGCTTCTCACAAGCCCTGCTTCTACTGAACCAAGTCACCTTCTTACAAGACTGTTCAGACCTGGAATGGGGCTAAGAGGCATGCCATGAGCCCAACACATAGTATGTGCTTCATAAATGTTGTTGACAAATGAAAAATGCAAACCATGGAAGGCCTTTCAGTCAGGAGGGCCTTGACTTAGAGGAAAAGGGTAACAAGGTACTTACAGGGATGAGACCCCTAAGCCTGGGTCTGACTCCCTGCTCTGTTTGCCCTGAACCTTGGCTTTTAGAAACAACACCTACCCCAGCACTGAGGAGGCAGAGGCCAGCCTGGTCTACAGAGCTAGTTCCCAGACAGAGAAACAGTGTCTCAGAAAAGAAAAACAAACAAACAAAAAGAACAGCGCCTAACTGCTCTGCCGTTTTCAATTGACTGCTGGGATTCCCTAGTGCAAGACCCAAAGATTAAGGTCAGTGGAGAGCTGGGAACCGGCAGCTCTCAGGTAGAAGGGCCCAGGCCTACCATGGATGAATGGGTGATGGCTTGGTTGTTTAACACTCCTTAGTGGTGCTGTTCTGATGTGGAGAAAGGTGGTGCCAGTGTCAAGGAGCATATGGTGTGCACATGGGGACTGCTGCCCCTCTGGTTGGATTGTCATCTGTGGAATGATAGGACAAACTAACCTGCGGAAGCACAGGTCAGCCACTGTCACCTAGTCACCCGTGTCATGTCCCAGGCTGGGTGCTGGCCAGGCAGCTTGCCGGAGGAGCCCAGTGGCAAGCGGGCAGTGGCTGTGGGGATGGGGAAGTGGCTGCTTCGGCTATCTTTAGCCCCTTCCCTCAGCCTTTGACTCTGCCAGGCTGAGCAGAACTCAAGACGGGAGAGGGAGTCAGGGCCACTTCTCCATAATCACATGAAGCCAGTGACCTGGAGCCACTTAGGGAGCCTCTGTGGTATCTGACTCTATGCCTGTTGTCCAGGGTAAGCACTCCATCACTCCCATTTGTGAAGGAAGCCTAGTCGTGGATGATGAGCTCAGGGAGGGGGAAGGACAGAGGGATTCGCAGGAGTGTAATACAGGGACCCACACCCCTCTATCCCTCATGGAGCCTCAGCAGCCCTGCTTGTTGTAGGCAGTGGACACAGTAGTCAGGTGGTTAGCTAGCTTCCTGAGGCAGCATCTGCCTTCAGCTTTCCTACACCAAGGAATGAGCCTCTCTCTATCTCAGATTCCTTCTATGGGCTGTCAGGATCACATATGTTTGGAAGCAGACCTCCATCTGTGAACTGGAAACAATAGCTAAAGGGACTGAAGAAGCTGGGCAGTGGTGGCGCACGCCTTTAATCCCAGCACTTGGGAGACAGAGGCAGGCGGATTTCTGAGTTCGAGGCCAGCCTGGTCTACAGGAGTGAGTTCCAGGACAGCCAGGGCTACACAGAGAAACCCTGTCTCAAAAAACCAAAAAAAAAAAGAGGGACTGAAGAACCCCAGGCAGAGGTATGATATACAGTAGGTGCTCACCAGGCAAGTGCTCCTCTCCCCCATCCCCAGCAGCCAGACTAGGCTTTACAGCTCCTCCCAGCAGAGTGATCCCGATGCGATGCCTGGGCTCAGTCGCAGCAGTACCCACCCCACAGCTAGCCACCAAGTACCCTTAATCACGCTGCTGATCCTCTCCCGGCCTCAGTTTTACATCCTTGTCACTGTGGGGTAATAACAAACCCATTTCAAGGAGTGGCCCTATGGATTCTGAGAGTGTGAAGACCTCAGGCCAGACAGGCAGAAGGAACTACGAGGCTCTTGGGAGTTGGCCAGCAGCTGGACCAAGGACCGGGCCCTGTTAGAGAGGCAAGCAGGTCTTCAATAGAAGGGTGGGTAGAGGGACCACAAAGCCTCAGACAAGTAGCTGCTTGCTGAGATCGGGCAGAACTGTAGTACTGGGGAAGGAGGCAGCTTGGGGTCATCGCCACCCCAGTAAGACCCAGGATCAGGGTACAGCACTTTGAGGTGAGCCCAGGTGGCAGCTAGCCTGTCAGGGCTTCCTCCTTGGGCAGTCCCTAGGCATGACATTGGCTGTCGTGCCTTTTAAGGCAATAGTAACTGCGCCACCACTTCCCTGTTCCCACTTGCTCAGATTCATTCTCAGCAGGTATTTTTTTTTCAAAGGTTGGAATCCTTTTGTCACCACAGGATTCCAGTGAGGCCTGTCTGGGGGTTTTGGTGAGAGGAAAGGCTGAAAGGAACATGCCACAGGCTCGAGACACACCCTCTAGGTCCCACATGAAAAAGGGTGGAGAGGTGACGATCCAGTCATCCCAGCCCAGCAACCTAGAGAGATGCTGGGGTCTCCCACTCAAGTACAGATGCTGCACTTCACAAAATTTGAGCACCTACTGTGCACCAAGCTCCGTCCAAGGGAACCTGCAGGTTAAGTAGGGAAGACATTAGCTTTTTCAGTTCTGGGACCAGTTTTCAGTGCTGGGACCAGAGCCCAAGGTCTGTCCACAAAGCCTCTGTACTTGCTATTTCCTCTGAGAAAGTATCAGAGCTTCAGAGATGTCTTTTGTTCAGGCTTAGATACCTAGAGGCTTACTTGGTCTCCTCTGCCTTTTAAATCTGCCTCCCCACAAAAATCAAGTTCCTGAGAAGCAGTTTCAGATGTTTCTCATTTCTCAATGGTGCTGGTGTACAGTGAGCTCCTAAGAGTAACCTGGCCTTACCTGGAATCTTGGGGTTGCCATCTTATCTTGGGCTAGGGCCAGCCTACAGATGCTGAGGCTGTAGATGAAGGCAGCATCCACAGGGTGGCTCACAACTATCCTGCCTCCACAGCCATGCACATGGTATTGAAGTATACACTGAACACATACCCAGGAAGAACTAGATGTTCTGAAGCAGGGAGTACAGATCTTTAATTCCAGTATTTGAAGAGACCCTCCTGGTCTATATAAGTCTCAGAACTACCAACCAGGGTCACCTCACCTCTAACAGAACAGAAACAAGCCCACTGGTAGGGGTAGTTAATTTGGAATCTTTCCACTTGTGGCCCTAACCTTGAGAACATTGTTCTGGAGCTCTGTTGCTATTCACTTGATCACTAGCTACATAAAGGTAAGGCATTGCAAACCCAGACTACTCAGGAGTTAATGGGCAAAACAGTACCTATTTTTTTTTGAGAGGGTTTCTCTGTGTAGCCCTGGCTGTCCTGGAACTCTCTGAAGACCCGGCTTGGGCTCGAACTCAGAAATCCACCACCTGCCTCTGCCTCCCAATGCACCACCACCGCCCGGCCCTCTTTCAGGCACTAAAAGGTTCCTAAAAGAGCCCAAGCTTGGGGTCTGAGATGTTAGAATCATGTACAACTGAATCCCAGAGCACAGCTGGGCTCTTTAGCTGTGTGCTTGCTACACCCACCCCCTGGTGGTCCAGGCCTAAATTGCCAAACAGCTGTAACAGTAGGACTGACCTCCTCCCTTGTAGGGTTGCACTATTCAGGAAACATGGGCAGCCCCCAATCCAATGCTAACAATGCTATCATACAGTAACATGGAAGCCTATACCAACACAGCTTTGTGTTGCTGGTACAAGCTTTAAAGCAGCACCTTAAAAAAAAAAGCCTGGTAATCACCTGACCTAGCATTAATCAGTTTCACTAGGCAACCCCCAAGCCTACCTGAATTGGATGCAAGCTCCCATTAGGGCCTCAAACCCAGCTGTCAAGCAGGGCTGGCATATTGAAGCTTTGTGCATAGTTATCATACTAAACCTTTTGTAGACTGTAGGCTGAGGACCTCAAATACTGCCTAAGGAACCAAGAGACCCTGGTTGGTGTCACCCTGGCTCTATAAAGACCTGGATACAGACAAGGATATTAGGGACACATTGCCCTTCAGTAGCCCCAGCAATCACCATGTTTGCTTTAGGCATTGGAAACCTGTCAGTTTCAACAACTCAAGTGTTGCTAAGAAACTAGGCTCATCTCTTAGTGTACAGAACTATGCCACCAGGCTGGCCACTACTCTTAAGGAAATACAAGAAAACCAATGTTACTGAAAACATTTTATTGATGAGACCCCACCAACTGCACACCCTGGAGTCAAGCACCTTCCTCCTTGGCAATGCGATCTTTCTTGAGTGGTCCCTGTGGAGGAGGAATAGAACTCCATTATTCCTGCACATAGCCAAGGAGGCAAACAGCCAAGACAAAAAACCAGGCAGCCAGGTGCCCCAGCCCAGGTAGGTCCTTACCATGAATGCTTTCTTCTCCTCCATGGTCTGGAAACGACCATGGCCAAACTTGGAGGTGGTGTCAATGAACTTCAGGTCAATCTTCTCCAGAGCCCGACGTTTGGTCTGGACCAGCAAGGACTGTGGGCCAAAAAGAATGGTCAGTGATTGACAGCTAGCATTCCAATACCTAGCACCAACTCTAACAGCCAGCACAGACATGGAACAGAATGAGTAAAAGGTTCATGCAAAGTAACGAGTCCCCTCTTTCCCAAGGTTAATACCCAGACAGGCCAACTTCCCCATAGCTCAGGCTGTGACCCTCCCAGTCAGTCCAGCAACAGTCTCACCTTACGCAGAGTAAGCACTCGCTTCTTGGTTCCCACCACACAGCCTTTGAGCATGATGAAGTCATTGGTCACCTCGCCATAGTGGACAAAGCCACCCTAGGGAAATCATAGAAAGCTATTGGTCAGTAAGGCCAGTTAGTTGTACCATAGAGCCAACCAAGATCAGCAGGGCTGTTCTCAGAAGGAAGGCAACAGGGAATAGTTCCTCAGTCTCACTCGGGCGCTGTGCCCAGCGCACATTCCAGAGCCTCATCACAGAACAGCTAGACATCTCACCCCACCTAGTGGACTCAATTAAGCACAGCACAGCTTATTGCTGTGCAGGGGCATGCATGGCAAGTCCTGTCCCAGACCTATCCTAGGGGTCAGCTCCCAGCACTCACCAGTGGGTTGATGCTCTTGTCAGACAGGTCATAGTCAGTAGATGCATTATTCTTGATCAGTTTACCATCCTTGATTAGGTAGCCTTGACCAATCTTGTAAATCTGCACACAACACATGGGCGTCAATAACTGAGAAGGCAGTACTAAGAACCAGCACCCAAAGTCAGGTAGAGTCAACACTGAAATGCCAGCAACTAGCCTGGTACCAAGAGTTGTGTTTTTCCAGGTAGTGGCCCAGATTAACAACACTGCTATTTGCTGGGTAACAGGCACATATCCCAGCACTTGGGACACTGAAGGTAAGAGGTTCCTCTCTCCTACAGTTACCAAGCATCAACTAAGAGACTGACTAAATCTGCCAGGTATGGTGGTGCCTGTAATCCTAATAATCCTGAGGCAGACAGGACTGCCACAGCTCCAAGGCAGCCTGTGCTATGCTGCTTTTATCTTGAAAAACATAAAAAACTGTTTATAAACTGAATCTTTCAAAACTCTTTGGGTGGGAAAGGGTTAGGGCATTAAACCTGGGCTAGACAGTCTCATACATCTATGACTAAGACTATTCTGGGGATGAGACCATCTGCAGGATCCCAGTTAGCCTTACCTTCTTGTTAATTTCTGTTCGGTGATGGTAGCCCTTCTGCCCAGCGCGAGCCACAGAGAAGGCTACACGGGCAGGGTGCCAGGCTCCAATACAGGCAACTTTACGCAGGCCTCGATGGGTCTTTCGGGGCAGTTTCTTTGTATGCCAACGACTGGTCACACCTGGAAAGAACACGTTAACTCTTTTAAGGGGGCTGGGCACACTCCTGTTCCCGAGTTCCCAAGATACTTGTGATTAAATCATTGGTTAGCTCATTCCTAAAGGACTGGTCTCAGAAGGCAGCCGGGCAGGGGGACGCTTCCACAGCATCACTCAGGGCACACACTCACCCAGAGTCACACTCCAGCAAAGCTTACCTTTGTACCCTTTGCCTTTTGTCACGCCAATGACATCAATCATCTCATCCTGCCCAAACACCTGGTTCACAGGCACCTGCTGCTCCAGCCTCTCTCGGGCCCAGTCTAGCTTCTCAGCCACAGTGCCCCCATTCACCTGGATCTCCATCAAGTGTGCCTTCTTCTGGCGCAGAGGGAGCAGACGCATCTAAAAGCAGATAAAGCTTAGATCAGGTTGGTGGCAGTTTTCTCTTTTTAAGTAAATGAACTGGAAAGTAAATCACTCTGAAGCTCAAAGTCAGTGGCTGGCAGACTGTCATGTCATGATGAGCTACCAAATGGTTCCGTTCCTATTTAACTAGCACTGTGTTTAGAAAATACCCGGCCTGAACACCAGAAGCCAAGCAGAGTCAGTGTCACAGTGCCCTCTGCTGGTTGATTATACGGAATGTCTAATCCCCTCAGATCACAAAATGACTGAAATGAGCTGCACACTGTAGGTGCAGATCACTGTGGGTGCTCACCTGCGTGTGGGCAATTATGCGGATGACCTGACAGTACTTCTTCATGCTGTTGAAGTCCTTCTCCAGCTGTTTCTTGCCTGTATCATCCTGCCATTTCTTACAGTACTTGGTGAAAGCCTTCTTCTTAGATTTGTGCCTTCAGGAGCAGAGCACAATTTGGGGAGGGGCCCGGTGCAGGCCTTCATCACCCTTGCAGTGGGTGAGAGGAAGGCAGACTGGCACCATTTGGGGATGGGGCTCATTGCCGGCTTCTAAGGAGCCTTTTCCACCGGCAAGCGGAGCCTGGATGAAGCTCATCGGGCAGAGCCGAGCGGAGCTGAGCAGAGGTTCACAGGTTAATATGAGCCAAATATAAACAACACAAAATTCTTGCTCCAGGGTACCAGAACTTCCCCATCTCTATCTGGGGGGCACATCTCACAGTAAAAGTGAGGGACCCACATCAGAGGCAGGGAACAAGTACAGACAAGGTTTAAAGGCCAGCATCTAAGCCCAAAAAGATTATCTCAATCAAACTAAGGTCCAGATGCAGAATGACAGATGTTTTCCAGCTGCCCTGTCACTGTTCAGTGTCAAAGCAACAACACTCCAGCCACCCAACATCCTAAGGTTTAACAGTCAGCTTTTGGCTAAAAGAGGCCAAGTTTTCAAAAACCCTTGATCAACAAACATTCACTGTAAGACCCAGCTCACTGTGTCCCTTAATTCTAGGGGAGCCCAAGAGCTTTCCAGGTTCCCAAGCTTCTTACCAATTCTTATAGAACCGCCTTTTACACTCATCACTGATATGCTCAGCAAATACAGTCTTGAAGGTCCGGAGGCCCCGAGGGGTTTCTACATATCCCACAATGCCCACAACCACCATGGGTGGGGTCTCCACAATGGTTACAGCCTCCACGACTTCTTTCTTGTTCACCTCTGTTAAGACAAACAGGTGGAGACTTCAGTGGGAAGACACCCCAGCATACACAAGTGTCCACTTAGACTCAGGCCCTTCAGGACTGCCTTTCACATCTCAGGGCCATCCTGGACTGGGTAGGGGATGGGATGTTCTAGGTGCGTCACAACACCTAGCCTGCACTTTACTCTGCACAACTGCTAATCTAAAACAGCCAGTGTGCCAGGCTGTGACTATCAGTGCTGAAGCATTAGCAAAATGCCACGTGCTTCATTCACTCCAGACTGCCTCAAAGACCAGGAACCAAGGCCTGGTTTCAGGTGTCTTCGTAACTTGTCCAGACAGTTGTTAACTATGGCTAGAAAGTTTCGAAGAACAAGAGGCAAACTCTTAAGTGATTTTGAGAATTGAGTTGTCTCTCTTCAGAGGGTTGATTCCCAGGAGCCCACATGGAAAGGACTTTGAACAGGACTCCACTCTTCCAGGCAGAGGCACTACCGCTTTAAGTCAGCCTTTGGTCCATCCAGACAAAGCACCCCAAGATGGAGCTCACCTATTATGCTTTGCAGATTTACTAAGCACAGGAAAAATTACACACAGCTCAAGTTTGACAAGGAAGTATTGTACATACTAGATCCAGGCCTGTCAACTTCCCGGACGATGTGGGTCATGCCAGCCTTGTACCCTAGAAAGGCTGTGAGGTGAACAGGCTTGGAAGGGTCATCCTTCGGGAAACTCTTCACTTTCCCACGGTGCCGGCTGCTGCGCTTCCGAGGCAAGAAGCCCAAGGAGCCATGCCTGGGAGCGGAGAATTTCCTGTGAGACTGAGGTAAAGGGAGAGAATCACCAACATTGCTCTCAATCTTCCCATCTCTTAACACTTTTTAAAGAATTTTATCCAAAGGTAGACTGCACTAAGACGACTTCCAAGTTCTTTTGTTTCCATGCCTTCCATCAGCCACAATCAACAGCTAAGTTATGACACTAGAAAGTCCCAAACAAGTTGGAGGTGAGGGTGAGCTTTCAGGAGTCACCGCTAAATGGCAACATGGCGTATCAAGCAGCCTATTACAAATAGGCCTCTAGAACTCCCAAAGCCAAATCAGAACTTGACAATCAGCACAGAGTTTCTGCCCGCCCGTCAAAGGGTTCATCATTTGTGGCTTCTGGGAACTCGAGATCCACCTTCCTTTCTTGGAAACACATTCCAAAATGAGGCCCCGACCCATGTCTCCATTTTAGCCAATGCATTCCCGAAAAGTCTACAAGACTAATCATCAACTAATTCCATGTTCTAAACCTGGAATTAGACACAGAAACAGCCGGTTCCTGCGAGTCCCTTAGGACTGCGCTCAATCAAATGGCTCTTACACAGGCCCAGGCCAGTGCCACACACGTCCTCTATTAAAGGCCGTTAAGGTCCCTGGATTTAGGGATGGTCGCGGTCCACTCTCTGATCCCCTAGAACAGCCTCTCAGTATTGGTGAGGCCGGAATGGCGCCGATGGGGGGCGAACATACCCAGGCCGGCGGAAACCCAAGGGGAAAGGCCGCATGGACATACGTACCATCTCGCCGCCACACGCCGCCGATAGAGATCGTCCAGGCGCCTGTGCAGGGTATATAAAGCCACTTGATGGCTCCGCCTCCTCAGCGTGCCAACGTGCTGCCGCAGTGAACGTCGGGTCGAAGGGCGCATATCGAAGGTCATTTTACACACGTTTTCCCGCCTACTCGGGATTGACAAATAGCGTCAGTACGGGGAGCGATTGGGTTCAAACTTAGGGAAACGCCGGAGCATTGCGGTTTAGAATGTAATGGATCTACGGCGTTCTGCAGTGGCCAAATTTGATGATAATGAAGGAAAATGGAGGCATTGTGCTTCCTGTAACGTCTAGAACGGAATCGCACAGTTCTAGTCCCTTCAGTCTGACATAGCAATAAAACAACGGCGTTGAAGTAGGCTTAATGTGATACAACTGACTGCGTTGCTCTTGCGAGCTCTTAAGATAGACTGAATGAAACTGCTTTTTGCCTAACCAGTGATTTTGGTGTGACAATGACTTGCCTTTAATACGCCATGATTTCGGGCACACCTCCCTCAATTCCTGTCTCTGCCATTTCAGTCTCCAGATGCCATGTCCCGTTCATATTTCGCTCTTAATTTTCAGATTTACAAATGTGTGAGTTTTTTCCCCTGCGTGTACGTATGTGCGCCATGTGCATGCCTGGAATTTTCAGAAATCAAGAGTGTCAGATCCCCCTGGAACTGGAGTTATAGACTGTTGTTAATGCTGTGAACCAAACCTGGGTCCCGTGGGATGGAAACAAGTTTTCTTAATCACTGAGCCATTTCTCCAGATCAATAATTTTTTTGTTTTGTTTTGTTTTTGTTTTTCGAGACAGGGTTTCCCTATACAGCTGGAACTCACTCTGTAGACCAGGCTGGCCTTGAACTCAGAAATCCACCTGCCTCCGCCTCCCAAGTGCTGGGATTAAAGGCATGTGCCACCACTGTCCCGCCAGATCAAGAATTTTAATGAATTTATTTTTAGCACAACATAGCTTGATTATAGAAAGGGTTAAAAAAAGAATTTCTGAAAGTGAAGGAGCACTACTAAAAGATAATATCCCCTTTTTTTGTTTTTTCTTTTTCTTTTCTTTCTTTTTTTCTTTTTTTTTTCTTTTTTTGTTTGTCTGTTTGTTTTTTTGAGACAGGGTTTCTCTGTATAGCCCTGGCTGTCCTGGATCTCACTCTGTAGACCAGGCTGGCCTTGAACTCCGAAATCTGCCTGCCTCTGCCTCCCAAGTGCTGGGATTAAAGGTGTGTGCCACCACTGCCCTGCAAAAGATAATATCCTTAATAAGTTCTTTTTAGTTTTATATGTATGAGTGTTTTCTTCATTTATGCGTGTGCATCACCTACGTGCAGTGCCAGAGAGATTACAGTACTGGGGAGATTAGAAGAGGGTGTGGGACCCTCTGGAACTGGAGTTACAAATGCTTCTTGTGCTGGGAACCAAACCTTGGTCCTCTGCAAGAACCCTTAACTATTGAGCCATCCCTCCAGTCCCAAGAAGAAAACTTTAAGATTTATTTGTTTGTTTTCTATTTATGTGTAAACACTGTTGGTGTCTTCAGACACACCAGAAGAGAGCATCAGATCCCAGTACAGATGGTTGTGAGCCACCATGGGATTGCTGAAAATTGAACTCAGGACCTCTGGAAGAGCAGTCAATGCTCTTAACCACTGAGCCAGCTTTCCAGCCTTCCTTCCTTCCTTCCTTCCTTCCTTCCTTCCTTCCTTCTTTTCTTCTTTCTTTCTCTTTTCTCTTAAATTTTTCTTTTTCTTTTCTTTTTTTTTTTTAGTTTTTGGGTTTTTTTCGAGACGGTTTCTCTATATAGCCCTGGCTGTCCTGGAACTCACTCTGTAGACCAGGCTGGCCTCAAACTTAGAAATCTGCCTGCCTCTGCCTCCCCAGTGCTGGGATAGAGGTATGTGCCACCACTGCCCGGCTTAAATTTCTCTTAATGTTATGTGCATCAATGTTTTGCCTGCACATATGTCTGTGTGAGGCTCTCAGAGCTTGGAATTACAGACAGATGTAAGCTGCCATGTGTAAGAGGCTGTCGATTTTGAGTAGGCTCTTTATCTGGACCCAACCAATGAGTCATTCATGTTAAATGTTCTAAAGATTAGTAAATTTGAAGTAAACATGACTTTTGATTGATTACAGTAGCCAGCTCCATTCAGTTAAAGGAGCCAATGACCTAATAATGCAAACTGTTCATAATTCAGCTTATTTGTGTTTTAGAAAATAAAAGTCACATCAGCTTTTGGGAATCAGGTTTTGACCTTTAATCCTGTTCTCTGACCACAAATACTTACTGGCCATGTGGCAGTTCTCAAGTTCTTTGATTCTATTCTGTCTTCAAGGCTGCCTCCTTTAACAATGAAGAATAAGGGGCTGGAGAGATGGCTCAGTGGTTAAGAGCACCAACTGCACTTCCAGAGGTCCTGAGTTCAAATCCCAGCAACCACATGGTGGCGCACAACCATCTGTAATGGGATCTGATGCCCTCTTCTGGTGTGTCTGATCACAGCAACTGTGTACTCACATTCATAAAATAAATAAATCTTTTTTAAAAAAAAAAAAAAAAAAAAAAAAAAAAAAAAAAACAATGAAGAATAAGGACAGGCAAGTTTGTACAATTTTGGTGGGAGAGGCTGGAGGATCAGTTGATCAAAGGTATCCTTGACTAAATGAAACTAGGGGAAGGCTCTTAAACTGATGGCAAAATATGTTTAGAAAAATCAAGTCTTCAAGCTGTGCATAGGGCCACGTGCCTTTAATTTCACCACTTGGGGGGCAGAGCAGGCAGATCTCTCAGAGTTCAAGGCCAACCTGGTCTATATAGTTAGCTGCAAGCCAGCCAAGGCTATATTATGAGAGACTGACTTAAATAACATTTAAAATTAACACCTTTAGAAGATCAGGACTTTTGGGCTAGAAATTTGACTCAGTTGGTATAATATTTGCCTATTCTGCATGAAGTCCTATGTTTCATACCAAAGTCTAGGCATTTGGCTTACACCTTCCATTCTTTCTTCCTGAGAGAGACAGAATGGAGCCGGGCGGTGGTGGTGTACGCCTTTAATCCCAGCACTTCACAGCAGAAGCAGGTGAATTTCTGAGTTCAAGGCCAGCCAGGTCTACAGAGTAAGTTCCAGGACAGCCAGGGCTACACAGAGAAACCCTGTCTCGAAAAAAAACCAAAAAACAAACAAACAAACAAACAAAAAAGGAGAGACAGAATGGAACCAGGCAGATGCAGACCCACAGAACAGCCATAAAGAGAAAGCACAGACCTATAGGTATTGTATCATAGCAATTTCCTCCCAGTTGAAACATTCTGTCCTGCAAGGGAGATTCCTAAGACTCAGAAAGTAAGCAACTCACAAGTCTTGGGAAGTTCCTGAAGCTTACCAGATTCACAGGTTATATAAATTAGGAATTGCTGAGGAGAGACTTTTCTACCTGTAGAGCTGTCTGGGTGCTGTGCAGAGAGCTCCAGGATTGCCAGTAAGCTTTTTGGTGTTGGAGTTAACTGTCCTTGAGCTATCCCTGCTCCTGTAGTAACTTCAATAAGCTCATTGGTTCATCAAGTTGGACTTTGGTGGAATCATTTCTCTGGTCTGTCATCTCTGACCATTGGTAGATATTTATCTACCATCGGTAGATATTTATTCACATTTTCCCAGGGAATTTCTCATGCAACAGGATCATGGATCCTGACTGATCCATGAGCAGGAGCAATGAGGCTGTTATTTGTTTGTTTATTTTATATGTATGTATCTGTGTTTGAGTATGTGCACTTGAATGTAGGTATCCAAGGAGTCTACAGGCAACAGATCCCTCTGGAACTGTAGTTACAGGTTATGAGCCACCCAGTGTTACTACTAGGATCTGTGTTACTACTTTGGCCCACTGCAAGAGCAGTATTTGCTCTTAATCACTGGACCCTCTCTCCAGATGTCTTAGTTAGGGTTTACTGCTGTGAACAGACACCATGACCAAGGCAACTCTTATAAAGGACAATATTTATTTGGGGCTAGTTTGCAGTTTCAGAGGTTCAGTCCATTATCATCAGCATCTAGGCAGCATCTAGACAGTCATGGTGCAGGAGGAGATGAGAGTTCCACCTCTTGTTCCAAAGGCAGTTAGACAACTGGCTTCTGGACAGTAGGACAAAGTATTAAAGCCCATGCCCGCAGTGACACATCTACTCCTACAAGGCCACACCTCCTAATGGCACCATGCCCTAGGCCAAGCATATACAAGCCATCACGCTAGTCTATGTTTTTTGTTTTTTTTTTGTTTGTTTGTTTGTTTAAGATAGTCTCAAGTACCTAAGGCTGACACTGGAACTTAAGTCTGAAGCTAGCCTTGAACTAATTCTCTAGTCTCCACTTCCCTAGTTGTAGGACTACAGCCAGCCTGATTCAGAAAGAAGGAGGGTTGCCCAAGATATTGTGAAACTATAATCTTTTCTTGGGGGGGGGTTGTTTGTTTGTGTGTTTGTTTGGTTTTCAAGACAGGGTTTCTCTGTGTAGTTCTGGCTGTCCTGGAACTCACTCTGTAGGCCAGGCTGGCCTCGAACTCAGAAATCCGTCTACCTCTGCCTCCTGAGTGCTGGGATTAAAGGTGTGCGCCACCCCTGCCCGGTGTGAAACTATAATCTTTTGCCATGGTGCTTAATAACAAAGATGATGTTAATCTGATGGTGACCAGAGCTTCGGAAAGGATGCCCTCCCAGAAGTCTTTTAAGCATAAGGGTACCACAGCCTCTGTGCAGGCTCGTGGCTCTGGTTCACTCTTTGGCATATAAAAAGACATAGCAGTTCAACAATTCCAAGAGCTTTAGGGGCTGTGTGCCAGAAAGCAGGATCAGGATCTGATAGGCATCACATATCTATTTCACAGGGGCAACTAGATAGGATGAATACATCCATTCCTAGCTGACTGACAAGGGCTCATCACACTGAATGCCTGTGGGAGTGCAGTGGGTAGGTGTTAAGGCACCCAGATGGCTCTTTATTCTCTGCAATATTCTTTACCAAGTGGTCTATGCCTTAAATTCCAACACTGGGGAGGACACTGTGAGTTTCAGGCCAGCTTGGTCTACAGAGCAAGTTCCGGGACAGTCAGTGTTGCATGGTGCGATGCGATCCTATTTTCTTTTCTTTTCTTTTCTTTCTTTCTTTCTTCCTTCCTTCCTTTCTTTCTTTCTTTCTTTCTTTCTTTCTTTCTTTCTTTTTTTTGTTTTTTTTTTTTTGTTTTTTTTTTGAGACAGGGTTTCTCTGTTTAGTCCTGGCTGTCCTGGAACTCAGGCTGACCAGGCTGGCCTCGAACTCAGAAATCCGCCTGCCTCTGCCTCCCAAGTGCTGGGACTAAAGGTGTGCGCCACCACCGCCTGGCGCGATCCTATTTTCAAAGTAGAAACAAAGTGAAACGAAGACACTCACATTCACTACTTGTGCAACGTTTACAAATAAAAAATAAATATGAGGGCTAGCAAATAAAAATAAGTATGAGGCACTTGCCATGCCTGATGTCCTGAGTTCAATCTTTGGGACTCGTTTAGTGGAAGGGAAGAAGCTACTATCACAAGTTGTCCTCAGATTTCCACACACATGCTAAATATAATGATAACAAATTAAAAATAGGGGCTTGAGAGATGGCTCGGTAGTTAAGAGCACTGGCAGCTCCTCCAGCACCCACAGGGTGGCTCACAATGATCTGGAACTTGAGTCCCAGTGAATCCAATGCCCTCATCTGGCCCCTGTGAGCACTGCACTTAGGCCACACACACATGCATGCAGGGCAAACACCCATATGCGTAAAAATAGTAAATAAAATGTTCAAAACACTTAACTAAAAATAATTGGAACCCCTGTTCCTGGTTTTTAAGCTCAACCCAGTCCCTTGCTGTTGGCGTGGCTTACTCCTGTGCCTGTCTGCTCCCTGGCAGTTTGGACCTGGAGCTGGCACTCCCAACGCTGACACTCCAGGGATCTCTCAACAATACTTTCTTCCTTGATGCTGCCTTGGTTCCTCATTTTACCTTGTCTTATCAGCAGATTCTATTTGCATTTCTGTAAGCTCGTTTCTGACACCTCTTCAACTATGCAGTAGCCTTTTGTTTATTTGCTTTGTTTGTTTTTGAGAGACTGGGTTTCTCTGAGTAGCCCTAGCTGGCCTCAAGCTCAAGAGATCCACCTGTCTCTGCTGGGATTAAAGGCGTGTGCCACCACTGTCAGCTACAACATTGTGTAAGCCACAGATATGTAGATAGACTGATTGGCTAACTGATTTCTGGTGTGATCTGGGATGAGAATGTTAATATGAGTAATTGAGATTGGAAAAAAATCACCTTGGCTAGATTACCAAGGTGTAGGCGGGATTATCTAGCATGCGTACTGCTGATTCCGCTCCGCCCTGTGGATTTAGTGTTATGAGATAAATCATGGAAAGATTCTAACCTGTTCATCTACGTTGTGGCTTAGAACTCAGAACGAGGTACATATGGGCAAGAGGAGACTGTTTCTACAACATTCAAGGACAGGTAGTAAGTACCAGGGCTGGCTGCTCCGCTCTGGAAGGTCCTGACCACACACAGCTTTGTGCTTTGGGGGAAATGCTGTGTTAGGTATGATAGCTGATGTCTGTGATCTCAGCGAGTGAGATTGTCCTGAGTTGGAACTGAGCATAGGCACTATATATAGTGAAGTTAGCAGGTAGGAGCACGTGTTCTTACATTGGACCAGAGTTTGGGTCCCACTACCCACACAGTGACCCACAAAGGTCTGTAGCTCCAGTGGGGAATGCCACACCCTCTTCTGACCGTCTCAGGCACAGCATTTACATGATGCACATACAAACATGCAGGCAGACAAGGATACAAAATAAAGATGAAAAAAATGAAAACAGTCTTCCAATCTACAAAGTTACAAAGATTTTCTCTTGTTTTTGCTTTTTTTTTCTAGAAGTTTTATAGGATCATAGTATAATAGCTGCTTCAAAGATTTCTCATGGGTATGGTGACACAGGCCTGAAACTCCATTCACAGGGATGAAGAAGCAGCAAGAATAGAAGTTCAAAACCCAACCCCCTCCATATGGTGAGTTCCAGAGACCAGCCTCTACAAGAGACCCTGTCTCAAAAACAAAATAAAAACAACAAATAAAAACAAAACCCCCCAGGAGCACTAAAGGTAAAACAGAGTTGGGGTGGGGGTTGGGGGGCTGGGTGTATTTATTGACCACCTACTGTTTGTGAGGCCTTTGGATGTAGCAAAACCTGACCAGCAGGAGTCCACAGAGGAGATAATGGAAGAAATAAGTACATAATTAATTATTGGATTAAGGAAAGGAATAGGGAGCTGTGGTGGAAGGGGAAGGGAATCTCAGGTCAGTTTTTTCCCAGCTTTTGCCTCCCTACAGCTCCTTCCAGGTGGGGGTGCGCATGCATGACGTCATCGGTGGACCTAAGCCGCAAGGTGGTTCTGGGGGCCCGAGGAGGCTCTGCAGATCTCTTAGAGAGGGTCATTCCTGTAGCCAGCGATTCAGCGACGCGTTCAGTGAGTCACTGTACTGGCAAACGGAGCCCCTTCCCTTTATTTGGGGAAATAAAAGAGGGTTTTTTTTTTCTTGATAGTGAAAGAAAAGAGGCAAATAAATAAAATAACGAAAAGAATTTCCTGAAGAGCTACGGCTCGGAGGGCTCCTAAAGGCGGGGACGCGTCTGCACTCTCTGTCCACACCCCAACCACGCGCTATTTGTAAAGAGGTCATCGGGCTAGCAGGGAGCGCGCCCTACACCCGGACCCCAGCAGCACGCGCATTCTGAGTGCGGGCTTCCGAGAGCTGCACCTGCCGTGCACGAACGCCCCCTGGCGGGCGCCCCAGCCAGCGCTAGTGGAGCGCAGGGGAGGGGGCGGGGGCGCCGCGCACGCGCACGGGCCGGCGGCGCGCGCCGAGCGGGGGGCGCCGCGCGGTGCAGCCACGATGGAAGGGGGTGCGTACGGAGCGGGCAAAGCCGGGGGCGCCTTCGACCCCTACACCTTGGTGCGGCAGCCACACACCATCCTGCGCGTCGTGTCTTGGGTAAGGACACAGCAAGGCGGGCTGGGGCGCGGGGCGCCAGGAATCCGCGCGACCTCACCTGGCCCGGGCGGCCCTGCTGACACAAGCGGATCCCGGCCCCTGCCACCGAGTTCCTCAGCCCCGTCGCCGAGACCTCCTGGCTGTCGCTGCTCTGCGTCTAGCAGCTCGGTTCGCTCGCGTCCGTGGGGACGGAGCCCAAGTTCAAGGCCGCTTATTGGGGGGCGCGGATCAGGGCGTGGATCTTTTTCTAGGGCGCACTGCTGCACCTGCCGCGCGCTTTCGGGGCGAGGACCGGGAACTAGATTTCGTTGCTCACCCAGTACGCTGCGGAGCTCTGAGTCTGGAGCCTTGGATACTTGGGTTCCGTCAAGACCCGCATCTGCTTTGCCGCGTGACCTTGGGCAGGGAACCACTCCAGAAAAGATCAGGGATACGAGGGATTCAGTTCCAAGCTGGGTGGGGAGCGTCACCTCTTATGTCATGCCTCAGTTTCTCGATTTATAGGGGTGGGAGGGGCCTTCTTGAGGCCCCTTTGGGCTCTGACATTTTATGAATCCGCAACTCTCCCATCCCTAGCAAACACCTGAGTGGATTCTAAATGTTGCCTGGAGAAAGGTCCCTTCCACGCAGTGGAGAGCAGGGAGGTCTGTCTGTTCTCAGTCTTTAGCCCACCTAGTCAGTGCAGGTCCCCCAGTGCTGTGTAGGGCTCAGCTCAAGCCTGGGGGGTGGGGCAGAAACATCTTGAAGGGGTTGGCTCAGGAGCCTCTTTGCACCCCAGGATGAGGAGGCTTGTAGGCTCTGGTGCCCTCCGGGCGCTTGGCTTGCTTCATGAAGGGTCTTGCCTCTGCAGGTCTGGGGTCCATTGCTGGTGTGCTAAGACCAGAAGAGCGTGCTTTGGTCAGGGACCCCTGGGGTCCAATAACCGAAGTCAGCTGTGACCTGGGCTTGCCGAGGTGTCCTCCTATCCTGGTTTTCAGGGCCGTTTCAGGATCTGATGGGCGGACTGGCTTGAATTTTATTCTGGTCTTAGGGATCGTTTAAATTTCCTCCTTGTGGAGAGCCATGTTTCTGGTACTCTTTATGATCATGCAGCCCAGATATTTCCTTGAGGGTTTGTGACACGGGATTTATTCACTCTTGGCTCTCTCCAGCTTGCCGAAGCCCCTGCAGGCCTTAGGTAAAGTGGGAACCCTGGAGGCACCTGCCTGATCAGGTGGGTTGATCGTGTGCTGCTTCCTCTGACCTCTCTTGGGTCCCTGGCTGGGAGGTTGGAAATACAAGCTTTGTGAGGGGGCGTGGGCGTTCCTTATGCTTGGGTCATTTCAACCGGTGATGGCTTCATTTAGCAAAGCTTTATTGAGTCTGCCAGGCCCGGAGGGGAGGGAAGGCAGCATGACTCAGGCTCGGCCCTGATGCTCAGGGAGCCCACAGTCCTACTAGGGAGGGAGCCAGGACAGGGGTCTCCCTGCTGTGGAATTGATGTGCTTCATGGAGGTGATGTCATGTTGGTTCTAGTGGGACGCAGTGGGCTTACCCTTTATGTCCGGGTAAAAGGAGGACATGCCCAGCAAGAGGGAGAAAAATGAACTAAATCTAGCACCCACTCACTGATCTTGGGAATGCAGTCAAGTCTTGGAATTCAAGTCTTCCTGTCACTAGAGGACTGGGCTTCTGCTGCAGGGGAGATGGCAAATCCTGTAGTTTCCAGATTGGAAAGGATGTAAAAGTCCAGTCCCAGCCCAAAGCCCTTCTGGACCTCCCAGCCCAAAGCCCTTCCGGACCTTCCAGCCCAAAGCCCTTCCAGACCTCCCAGCCCAAAGCCCTTCCGGACCTCCCAGCCCAAAGCCCTTTTGGGTCTCCCAGCCCAAAGCCCTTCCGGACCTCCCAGCCCAAAGTCCTTCTGGACCTTCCAGCCCAAAGCCCTTCCGGACCTCCCAGCCCAAAGCCCTTCTGGGTCTCCCAGCCCAAAGCCCTTCCGGACCTCCCAGCCCAAAGCCCTTCCGGACCTCCCAGCCCAAAGCCCTTCTGGAGCTCCCAGCCCAAAGCCCTCTGGACCTTCCAGCCCAAAGCCCTTCTGGACCTTTCAGCCCAAAGCCCTTCTGGACCTCCCAGCCCAAAGCCCTTCTGGACTTTCCAGCCCAAAGCCCTTCCGGACCTCCCAGCCCAAAGCCCTTGTGGACTTCTCAGCCCAAAGTCCTTCTGGACCTCCCAGCCCAAAGCCCTTCTGGACCTTCCAGCCCAAAGCCCTTCTGGACCTCCCAGCCCCTCTCACTCACCTGTATCCCAGGTGCTTTATACTTTTAGCAATGGCATGTTCTATAGGCTAGAGAAAAATGTTTTTAAAATCTAGATAAAAAGCTTTGACCCTGGGGCAGTGGTGGCTCATGCCTTTGATCGAGCACTCAGAGACTGAAGCAGGTCGATCTCTGAGTTCGAGGCCAGCCTGGTCTACAGAGTGAGCGTTCCAGGACACAGACCATGTCTCAAAAAAGCCAAAAAAAAAAAAAAAAAAAAGGCTTTGAGCAGTTGTATATGCCTATAATCTCAGTACTCAGGAGGTAGAGGCAGAAGGATCAGAGTTCAAGGCCAGCCTCAATTACATAGCAAATTGTAGCCAGCCTGGGCTACATGAGATTGCCTAAAAGGAAGATAAAAGAGTTTTGCACCCCTACCTGATAATTAAAGTATTACCTGCTCATTATTGGACAGCAACATGGGATATGTAATACCATTGAAGTACACACTTTGGGTGAAGAGGGGACGGGGTGTGGCCAGTGGTAGACCGCTTGCCTAGCCTGTGTAAGACCCTGGCTCAGCTCGGATGGGGGTGGGGTGAGAAAGAGTGAAAAAGAGAGAAAAGAAATGGTGAATTTCATGTCGTGCTGTGTTGTTTCTGTTTCATCTTTTTGAATAGTCTGTGCTGTATAGACGTCTTCAACACATTCTGGTGTGGGCCCCCGTGTTTTCTCTCCGCTCTCAACGTTTTTGCATCTACCATGGGGTCTTGTAGCCCCATACTTCCCCATGGAGCTAAGGGAGCCAGGGCTCCGGATCTAAGGTGACTGATTTGCCCAAACTGTCCTGGCTTTAGCATTGATAGGCCCAGATTCCCAGGCCCCTCAATCCCAAACAAGCTAGGACCACTGATATCCAGGACACTACCACAGGCATGGTGTGGTCCCAGCACCATGTACATATAGACTTGTGGGTTTGTAGAACTTGCACCAGGATGATCTTTTGTTGTTGTTGTTGATTTTCCAAAAGATGGCCTTCAGACCCTTACCGTACAAGCTGCGGAGCCTCACTCAACCTGGACCTTGTGAACCTTGGGTCCCTGGGGCCCATTGATCCCAATGGCACAGAAGCAGGGCTTCCCAGAACCCACATGTTCCTTGACTGGAGCTGTCTCTACTCTTGGCTGTCATTTTTTCCCCCTGGGCAAGGCCTGACTGCACTTGATGGGGAAGGCAGAGTTGGGACTCTGTCCAGGGCAACTGCAAGCTGTTGTCTCCATCTGTTTTCTTACTCCTTTTTTTTTTCTCTCCCCAATTCTTTTTTTAAAAAAGACAAGGTCTTATATAGCCCAGGCTGGCCCCAAACTAGATATGTAGTTGAGGATGACCTTGAACTGATTCTGCTGCCTCCTGCCTCCCTCTGTTGTTAGGATTATAGGCTGTGCTACCACACCTGGTTTTATTAAGTAACAGTGGTGGAACTCTGGGCTTCACACATGCCCGGCAAGCCTGTCATCAGCTAAGCTACATTCTCAGCCTCCTTTAAATGTTTTCAACTTTCATTTCATTTTTTTTTTTTTTTTTGGTTTTTCGAGACAAGGTTTCTCTGTGTAGCCCTGGCTGTCCTGGAACTCACTCTGTAGACCAGGCTAGCCTCGAACTCTTGAACTCAGAAATCCGCCTGCCTCTGCCTCCCAAGCGCTGGGATTAAAGGCGTGCACCACCACCGCCCGGCTCTCATTTCATATTTTAATGTATATGCATCTATATGTGTGCATGTATGTGCCGGGGAATGAGGAGGAAGAGATCATCTGAAACCTTAGAGCTGGAGTTAGATGCATGAGCCTCCTAACCTGGGTGCTGGCAACTGAGTATCCGTTCTCTGGAAGAGCTGCAAGGTAGGGCTCTTAACTTAAAGCACTGTCTCCAGCACCTTTTACTTTTTTTTTTTTTTTTTTAATTGTATGGGTGTTCTGCTGCATATACATTCGCATGCCAGCAGAGGGCATCAGATCCCTTTATAGATGGTTGTGAGCCACCATGTGGTTGCTGGGAATTGAACTCAGGACCCTGAAAGAGCATTCAGGACTCATAAGCACTGAGCCAACTCGCCAGCCCACCTTTTACTTTTTGTTGTTGTAATTTTTTTTTTTTTGAAACAGGGTTTCTTGCCGGGCGGTGGTGGTGCACGCCTTTAATCCCAGCACTTGGGAGGCAGAGGCAGGTGGATTTCTGAGTTTGAGGCCAGCCTGGTCTACAGAGTGAGTTCCAGGACAGCCAGGACTATACAGAGAAACCATGTCTCAAAAAACAAAAACAAAAAAACAAAAAAACAAAAAACAAAAAAAACAAAAAAACAAAAAAAAGAAAAAGAAAAAAGAAACAGGGTTTCTCTATGTAGCCCTGGCTGTCTTGGAACTCAATCTGTAGACCAGGCTGGCCTTTGCCTCCTTTATGCTGGGATTAAAGGCACACTCAGCTCATTTTTTTGCTTTTTTTAAGATTAATTTTTATGTATGTATGTGTGAGTGTTGAGTGCTTGAAGAGGGTGCCAGAACTCCTGCAGTTGGAGTTATAGGCCATCTTATGTGAGTACTGGGAACTGAACCCTGTCCTCTGGAAGTGCAGTCAGTGCTCTTAACCACTGAGCCATCTCTCCAGCCCCAGTTTTTAACTTTAGTTTGAGACAGTCTTGATTTATAGACCAGGATGTCCTTGAACTTATGATCTTCTTGTCTCCCGAGTACTAGGCTTATAGATGTGCAGTCTGGTTTTATCCCCCCCCCACCCCCCGACTTCAGGTGGCAGCTAAAGCTAGCTGGAGGTGCTAGGATGGGTGAGCCAGTCCTCAGCCCCATGACTCAGAGGAGCAAAGCTGAACCTGGAGGGAGTAGAAAGGCTAGGAGGACTGAGAGGAGAAGCCAGGAGAGGGAGGGAGAGACTGATCACAGGGTAGAAGCCAGACTTGGAAGCCAGACCTGAAAAACCTGCTTCCTGGTGGGAGAGAAGGTATGCAGGGTACAGAGCAAGCCTTGTGGCGGCTTCCTTCAGCCCTGCTTGGCTGTGTGACAGAGCAAGATATTCTGCAAGCCTCAGTTTCCCCATTTATTAAATAAGAGAAGGACAATGTCTTTTTTATTTATTTTATGTGTATGAGTGTTTTGGCTGTATATATATATATATATATATATATATATATATATATATATATGTTATACACCATTTGTATGCCTGGTGTCTATGGAACTCAGAAGACAACATCAGATCCTCTGAAATTGGAGAGTTATAGACGGTTGTGAGCCACTATGTAGGTGCTGGGATTCAAACCTGGGTCTTCTGCAAGAACAACCGGTGCTCAACCATCTCTCCAGCCATCTCTCTAGCCCCATGATATGCCTATCCTTAAAGAAGCAATGCCAAAAGGCTAGGAAGATGTCTCTGCCAGTTAAGTGCTTACTGTGCAGGCCTAAGGGCCTGGGTTTAGATCCCTAGCACCATTGTAAAAGGCAGATGTAATAGCATGTGCCTGTAACCCCAGCACTGGGTGGGGACATAACAGGCAGGTCCCTAGAGTTCTGCTAGCTTAGCCAAATCAGTGGCTTGTGGGCTCAGTGAGGGACCCTGCCTCAAAAACCAAGGAGAAGAGTAGCAAGAACCGAGGACACTGTATGCTGACCTCTGACCTCCACGAGTATGCACACACACAAACACCGCAGCAGAGGGAGGCTCGTTGACACACCTGTGAGCAGAGCGGGATGTTGCTGGGGCTTGGCAGGGTAGTCCTACCCCCATGTTTCTGGGGGAGCCTTCTTTTCCAGACATGGAGCTTGGCTCATCTCCTCTGTTGAGGAGGCAGGTGCCAGTGAAGTGAATTGTGGGAAGAGGTACTTTGGCTGGTACAGTCCCAGGCTGTTAGCCCAGGCTGGGACCATGAAGGAGATCCGAACGAGCCAGATTTCTCAAGTAACCTGCAGTTACAGAACAAGTGGACATGGCCTGTGACCTGGGTCTTCAGCCTCTGCATCACTCCTGAAGTTCTCCTTGTGTAAATTGCACTGTAACCTTGTTTGTAACCCTAGACCCTGAAGCTACTCAGTGAGAGCTGTTTTCTTTTCCCCACCTTCCCTTTGTCAGGCCTGAGGTGGACAGGCTCAGGGTCCTGTCTCTCAAGTACTTCTAGGCCCTTCTCCAGCTAGGTCTGCACAGCAGCCCTGATACCGCCCTTCCCTTCTGACAGACCAGTTCCAGGGTGATGACTTCCCCCGCCCCCACGCCCATCTCACATACCTCCCCTGGTCTGCAGGTCTGCAGTCCTGGTCCCTGTGCCAACTTCTGATTTCACAGCGTGGCTCCCCTTTCTTCCATAGTCTCTTCCTTATCTGCCACAGCCACAGCAACCGTCCACACCCCAGGTTATGTGTGTCCTCTTCCTGTGCCCGGTTCTCCTCGGCCCTCTTGTCTGTCCTGTGATCTTGTACCTGGACCTCTGAGCCACAGAACCTCCCCGTGACCCTTATCGCTGGACTTCCTTGTCTCTCCATCTTGGATCCTCGGTAGTTATGTGTCCCTGCTCTGACACACCTGCCATAGCTGGGTTAAATCCAGTCTTACTCCCCAACTGCCAACTCCTTCTGGGCCAGCTCCCTATTTGGTGGCCCAGGCTCCTCACACATGCTCAAGTTCCTGTGTCTGCATCTGCAGTTTCTCCCCTCGCTCCTCCTGCCCTGCCCCCACCCCCACCTCAGGTTCCCCTCTCTGCTCTTGGTCCTTTCCCCTCTTCAGCATAGGAAGCCGCTCCCTCCCCATTCCCTGGTCTTCTGTCAGGCTGAGGGTGCTCAGTCTAGTACAGCACTCAGCAGGCTCGCTCCTACCTCACTTCTCCCTCAGGTCAGGCTCATCCATGACCTTTGCATTGCCAATCCTGTGGCTGATTCTTATAAATGGATCTCCACGGTGCCTGGCTGGCAGCAAGGGCCTCTGCATGCCCTTATAGTAAATCAGATGCATAGGATGTGGACACTCCGTTCTCTCACTTAACCTATACTCTGAGTGTGTTCTGGATACCTGCTCTGGACAATGAAGGCTTTCACATTAATGAGGGGAACATGATCCAGAATCCAGTTAAAATATGGTGGTGGTGAGTGAAGAGCCAGCAGGAGGTGTGTACCCTGGCTTAGCAACAGGGAGTGGACACTAGACTTAGCAGGGTAAGAACCAGCCAACTTGCCGGGTGGTGGTGGCACACACTTTTAATCCCAGCACTTGGGAGGCAGAGGCAGGTGGATTTCTGAGTTCGAGGCCAGCATGGTCTACAGAGTGAGTTCCAGAACAGCCAGGGCTACACAGAGAAACCCTGTCTCGAAAAACAAAAAACAAAACAAAACAAAACAAAAAAAGAACCAGCCAACCGGGAGGAGCTGATGCTCTAGCAGAGTTGAATCCGGCTATAAGCATTGGGATGTGGGGGGGGGGGGGCAGGAATCTGCCAGAGCCCCAGCCTTGGATGATGGCTGGTTTCTTGGGAGGGCTCCACACTGTGGGTATGTGAGGTGGGACTTCTCCCCTGTGAAGCCTTCCTGGGTTCCCCAGCTTGCTCTCTAGCTCCTCAGTGCCCTTGTACATGGGCAGATAGCTGAGAATTGGCAAAGCTGCAACCTCTTCCACTTTGTCTCCAAAGTGTAAGGGCTAGGAGAAAGGCGGTGTCAGGCTGGGCTGCCGGCATCCTCTGACAAGGAGAGACACAGCTGTTAAGGGAGAACTCTGTCCTCACTAGCTGAGGGACTCCAGAGTCTTGGTCAGTTGCCCCATCTCTGAGGTGGATTCGCCAATGCCCACCTCGCTGGGTGGACTGGGTACTTAGGTCCAGCTGTGATGGGATCAGACTCTTGGATACTTCTCCAGGTGGTAAATGCACCTCAGTTCCTCCTTTCTCCTTCCAAAGGGGGAAGAGGTGGCGCTGAATGAGGGGCCCTGGCCAGTCAAGGCAGTCCTCTGGGTTCTCCTTCCTGGTGAGGTTTCAGGGCCCCCATGTTTTCACGGACTCAGGAGGGGGAAGTTTATAGCATCTCAGCACCCAATGAGACCTAGTCTCTGTGCCCTGTCCAGCCAGCTCCCACCCACCCACATGACCATGTGAGGACAGCCTGTGGGAAGATTACCACTTAATCCCCAACGGCCACATCCAAGGCTACAGGGAGAAGCGTCTCAAGCTCTCCAGGCAGATGAACTGCTGCTGGAAGCTGTCATGTGACCCTGAGCTGTCTTCTCTGCTTCCCTCACATGATCTTGTCGGCCGTGGACCTGTCTGTAGAAGGGCCCTTGGCAGCCTGACTCATCTCAGTGTGGTTTCCTGTCCCGGGACCCTGGAGGCAGGATTGGAGCTAGGGATGGGCCTACTTCAGGCCAGATGCTGACTGGGCCAGGTCCAGCTAGGCGGCACTTCCAGGGATATGTGCAAGGTACCGACCAGGGACGCTGAGAAGTTCTTTCCGTGAACTTTGCACTGTGCCTGTCAGACTGGCTCCTGTTCTCCTCCAGGTCTCTCCTATCCTTCCTGCTGGGTGACTGAACCCCACAGTTGAGCTATAGGAAACAACTTATGTAACGGGTGTTATGGAGGATGCTGATTGGAAGCTGTCCTGGATCTGAGAGTTCTGTCTGGAGGGCTTCCTGGGGCAGCATGGTTCCTGTGGCTGCTTAGATGCAGCAGAGCCAGCCTCCCTGGGAAGATCTGGGGGAAAGATAGATATCCCAGGCTGAGGGACAGCCAAGGGCAAAGGCCTTCTGGAGGTGTCATTGCTTTGGGAGGGTGAGCTTGGTAAAGCGCCAGAGAAGAGGGTAAGGGCTGTGGCGATTTCACTTCCTGGGTAACTGAGTGTCAGTTCAGTTAGGGGACTAACTCACATGCCTCAACCTTGGTTTAAAGAGGGTGGCTGGTGTGACGGCTGCTATTGCCTGAGGATCTGTGGAGGCGGTCTGGATCCAAGATGGTAGCATCAAGTGTTAGAGTTGTGTGGGGAAGATGAAGTAAGAGGCCAGATTGGAGGTGAGGTCTGGCCCAGGACTGGGCTAAATAAGCAGGTACCAGGCTAGTAGCTAAGACCCAGTCTCAAAAAGAAGGAGCTAGAGAAATACATCAGAGGTTAAGAGTACTTGCTGCTCTTCTGGAGGGCCCAGCCGAGTTCAGTTCCAGGACTCATGTTAGGCAGCTCACTACAACTGTCTGTAGCTCCAGTTCCAGGGATCTGAGGTCATCTTCTGGCCTCCCTGGGCACCTGCACACACATGGCATACACAGGGCTTCTGGAGTTGCTGAGGCAACAATCCCCTGTGCTGTGTGCCCAAGCTGGCTGAGGGATGGGGTTGGGGAGGGGAGCTGTTCTTAGAGCCCTGCAGCTGGCCCAGGCCCAGGTCTCCTGGCTCTGTCCTCTAACTGACCATTTGGTCCCTTAGGAGATGGGCGGGTTGCATGGGGGCTGTCATGGTTCCCTGGAACTGGAGTCTGGAGTCTGCCCCTTTTGGAAGCAGCTAGTTAGGACCTGGAGTGCTGTGGAAAGTCATGGCTGGGGCAGAGGCCACGCCCCTGCCTCCCGCTGATACCTATAGATCCTATTGGATAATGGTTGCTGTGTTGGGATGTATGGGTAAGTGTTAATGGCCAAATCTGTGGGGTACATCTATTGGCTTCTGCTTCCTGGGGCTGCAGGCTGGTAGAGTTTCATGGGAGACAAACCGTAACTATCCCAGCTCATGAGATCAGGGTAGAGAGAACCACCAAGAAGAAGGTGTCCAGAAGGTTGTTGGGGTCACCACATCCTAATAGAGAAGGCATTGCCTCACCCCTGTTAGACCAGAAAAGAAAGGAAACCATGTTCTAAACGGGGAACAGCGTGTACAGAAATTTCCAGCACTCTGAGGCTGTGCCATCCCTCCCCTCCCCATGGCTGACCAGGGTGCAGGGGTCACGGAGGTTCAGGACTTCTGGGGGGTCTGAGTCTCTCTGAACTTCTGAATTTAGCAGCCCAGTATCCTGAAATTCTCCTCCAGTCTGATCTTTCCTCTGCCTTGCTCTGAGTTGGCTGTGGTTCTACACCAAGCACCATCTGGGCTCTGTTTCTAAAGACAGGACGGATGCATTCGGAAGCGGGTGGAAACCATGGCAGAGGCTGTTTATCTGGGCTTTTCCCTTCTTTTTTTTTTATTGTATTTATTCAGGGGTGCCTGCCACAGCACACAGCTGTCAGAGGATAGCTTTCCATTTTCCCCTTCTACCATGTAGATCCTGGTACCTAACTCAGGTCGCCAGGCTTTAGTGACAAGTACCTTTATCTGCTGAGCCCTCCCCAGCCCTCACCACCATTTCCTCAAACCTGCTGCTGTCAGGTGGCCCCCTTGGGTCTTGTCCTGCTGTCTGGGTGCTCTGCTGTGGCTGGACCCAGGTTCTACCTGTGAGACCTGTTTTCCTTCTGCACAGCACAGCCAACAACCGCAATGTTTTTCCCCAGTGTCCTGGCCCACCACTGGATCCATATAGAGTTTCCATCTGGTTTAGTTTCCGGTTCTCCGGTGTCTGCTTACGCTACTCTGTATGTTCCCTGCAGTCTCTGCAGATCTGGCCTTAACGAGCTACCCAGGGAGGCTGCCTGGCACAGGGTACCAGCTTTGGATTCAGAGAGCCTGGCACGCCAGTGGTGGCTCTCCTTCAGCCAGTCCTAAGACAGGCGTGTGTGTGGTGGGTCAGCGCACATCAGTACACACCGTAGGCCTTTCTCACTCCGCATCTGAGAGAGCAGCAGGCACCTGAGACTCTGTCCCCTGCTCTAGGGGGTTCCCACTTGGATGAAAAACTAGATCATTGCTGCCAGCGAGGAGTCCTGTAGGGGGCTTTGGAAACCTCCAGAGACTGGTTGTAGGTCCTTGGAGACAGTTTGTCTATCTGTAGGCTCCTGTCCCCTGCAGGGGCTTGGTGTTTTTAGGTACACACCTTTCTCCCTGATTATCATCAAGTCCATTCTCCGGTTCAATATTCTTCTCTGCATGCGATCTGGGCAAATTCTGCAGGCCACACCTCCACTACAGTCCAAACTCCCTGGCTCTTTCCAGTCTTGCCACTGCAAGAGCTCCCTGCAGTCTCTCTTCCAGCTGTCCAGCCGATCCTTTGCAAACTCGGATTAGGTCAGGTCGGTTACTGAACCGCTTCTGAGTCTGCATTGATTCCTGAAACCTCCCTGACCTTAGAGGCCAGAGGGCCAGCTTTGCTTACCTTGGTGACCTTAATTCCCAGATGTCTTCCGGCTCTGCGTCAGCTTCTCTCATCTCCCTCCACACACTGAACTCATTTGCACCCTAGGCGCTATGTACTTGTGGCTCCTTCCTGAGCCATCATTTTCGAGATATCCGATGGGTTTGGGGACTTGGCTACAGCCTGGCTAAGTGGTCACTTCATCAGAGGTCCACCTGGCCACCCAGCCTGTCTTCTTTTATACTATGTAGTGCTTCTTCATGGTGCATTTCAGACCTTAGGTACATGTCTGTCTCCTTCAGTGTGAACAGGGACCTTGCCTACCTTGTAGTTTTGGTGAAGGTGTACATACACAGTGCTCAGGAGTTGCTGATGAATAACCTGTAGGAAGAGGCCTCCCAGGCCCCGCCCCATGCAGTGGAGATCCATATTTGTGACTGAGCCAGCTCCCCAAATACTGCACCCCTGAAGTTTGTGTGCTCTCCTGTGTCTGTCATGGAGACCAGTGTTAAGTTTGAGGCGTGACCTGTACTAGGAACAGTCTTCAAGAAAGAAGGCCAAGGGGAGCCTAGGACAAGGGAAGGAAGGCAGGAAGCTCGTAGCTGAATGGGAGCCCCTAAGTGAATGGAGTGGGCACCCAGATGGCCTCTATATCTAGAAACCCAGAATGTATCCAGACAGTAGAGAGGAACCCCAGAAGTGACCTTCCAACTGTAGAGTGATGACACATTGTAGGTAACAGGACCAGTGAGAAGGGTTCTGTGACTCAGAGCCAGGCTGTTACCCAGCTCGTTCAGAATCCTGTGCTTGTTGCACCTGAAGACAATGGCCACCCCACAGTCCTTCAGCCTGTGTCTCGCTGACCTCTAATGATGGCTTCAGCCATTCTCCCACACCTCCACTGTATCCTTGGTCCACAGCCAGCCTCTCTGCTTCCATTCCTCTGCCTGGATTATGTGTGCCTCAGATCCCAGCAGGGCTGGCTTCTTAGCCCATCTCAAAGGACCTGACCTCAGGACCCTTCCTGATGCATCCCACTGGACCCTCAGGACCCACTGATGCATCCTCTTGACCTTCCTGCTGTCAGCCTAAGCATCCATTCCCCTTGTTATACATCAGTCCAACATCTCTCTGGTGCTCACTTGGGTCATCCCCGCATGGGCCTGGCTTGTGATCATTTTTCAAAGTACATCAAGAGCCCTGGGCTGTTTGTTCCCTTTGAGTTTGGGTTCAGACAGGTAAAATTGCATAGCTAAAGACCCAAGGCTAGGCACAGGTTCTCAGACCAGACTTGTACCTCACATGTCACTCCCCTCAGGAAGGTCTTACTGCACTCCATGCCTGTTTCTGCCAGGTTCCAGGTGCCAAGATGCCTACAACCTGTGGTGAGTGCCTGATCAGAGGCAGAGCCTGCTGCTGCCGCTGTGGGGCCACGGGTCTTCTATTTCTGTTCTTCTGAGAGTGTTTTGATCTTGTTCCTCACCCTCCTGGGGACACATGTCTCCAACACATTTTTCTTGGCTTCTCCAAGGACTCCCTGCTTGGCTTACTCCAGAGACCCGGTTTTAATGGTTCCTCCTCAGCTTTCCCCAAGGCCCAGGTTTCCGCCTGTCTGCTTCTTCTCCCAGCCTTTAAGGAGGCCATTTTCCTTGCTTTTGAGAAGAGGGGCCCACTCTTATTTTAGCACCTGCAGCAGTAGTGTATTTTCTGGCCATAGGAAGTATGCACCTCCTAAGCAGTGTTGCTAAAGAGAGTACTCTGGCACTGTTCCTTCTTGCCCCTAGCCTCCAGGGAAGGAAAGCAACCTGAAAAGACCTTACTCCTGTGAGGCATGCCCTGCTCTGGGGTGCAGACCTCCCCATGCAGAGAAGCTGGTATTGTTTTGAAGAGCCAGAATGATTAGCACCTGACCTACCAATGAACTACACCTGTGTGTGTATGTGTGCGTGCACAAGTGTGCCAAAGTGCATAGGTGGAAGTCAAAAGACAATTTTGCAAAGCTGTTTCTCTCCTCCCACCTTTGTTTGTTTGTTTGTTTTTTGTTTTGTTTGTTTCTTTTTGTCTTTTCAGACAAGGTTTCTCTGCGTAGCCCTGGCTGTCCTGGAACTCACTCTGTAGACCAGGCTGTCCTCGAACTCAGAAATCTACCTGCCTCTGCCTCCCGAGTGCTGGGATTAAAGGCGTGCGCCACCACTGCCCGGCAGAAGATCACTCTTACCCCTGCCTTCTGCTCTGCTCTGCTGCTCTTTTGCCTGTGATGGAAACAGCTGATAGAAGAAATCACGTCAAGTATGTGGCGTGGTGGCACATGCCTTTAATCGGCACTGGAGGCAGAGGCAAGTGGGTATCTTTAAGTTCAAGGTTAGTCTGCTTTACATTTCGAGTTCTAGGCCAGCCTGGGCTACATAGTGAGCAAGACCTGCCAGAAGGAAAGGAGAAAGAAAGAAAAAAAAAAAAAACCACACATACTATGTGACCTTGTGTCTAGACTGAGTTTTAGTTTTAGTTTTGGGCACCAGGGATAAAACTCAGGATGTCATGCGTGCTAAACAGGTCTCTGCCTGTACACTCCCCACCCAGCCCTTGTGTCTGGTTTCATTGCTTATTTCAGTTCTTCCCTTCAACGACTAAGTCAGAATCCACCTTGTAAAGGGCCGTGGGCTTTGCTTTCATTCCTCCATCGATGCAGATTTAGGGCATAATCTTCCTTCCCTGTCTTGAACCTGTGGTCTCAAACTCGTTGTCATTTTTCCTCAGGGAAAGCTTGCATAAATCCTCAGAGTGCATGTACCTGGCTTCTGTCTATTGCTGCTCTGCACCCTTCAGCATCACGTAAAGTGCAGGCACTTAAATAGAGTTCAAACATCACAGGCACTGAGGCCTCAGGGATGTCAGGAGGCAGTCACGAGGCCAGAGCTAAATCGGACCACTGTCATATGACACATAAGAAGACAAGAAAGCAGTGTGAATGGTTCTTGGATTTCCCTCATTGTCTGTATCCCCATTTCCTTCATTCTCCTGGGTGTCAGCTGTGGCAGACAGCATGCCTGACTGATACTGTGACAGTTCTTTATAGCAAGATGAAAAAAGGGGGCCATCAGTTAAGAACACTAGATGCTCTTCCAGAGGGCAAAGGTTCCACTCTCAGCACCCACATGGTGGCTCACAGGGAGATCTGACGCCCTCTTCTGGCCTCTGTGCGCACTGCACACTGTGGTGCACAGGCAAATATCCCTGCACATAAAATACATTTTTAAGTGAGTGGAAAGCAGTTGCTGAGGAGATGTCTCAGTTGGTAAGTTTTTGCTCTGCAGGCATGAGGACCTGAGTTCAATCCCCAATATTCATCTGAGAGTTGGGCACAGTGGCTTGAGTCTGTAGTAATAGTGGGGAGACACGAGGATCTCTGGGGCTCACCAGCTAGACGGTCTAACTGAATGCATGTGCTCCAAGTTTAGTGAGAGATCTTCTCTCTAAGAGTAAGGTAGAGAGGCCGGGTGGTGGTGGCGCACGCCTTTAATCCCAGCACTTGGGAGGCAGAGGCAGGTGGATTTCTGAGTTCGAGGCCAGCCTGGTCTACAGAGTGAGTTCCAGTACAGCCAGGACTACACAGAGAAACCCTGTCTCGAAAAACCAAAACCAAAACAAAAAACAAAGAGTAAGGTAGAGAGTACAAGAGGAAGACCCGACGCTGACTTCTGGCCTACACATACACGTGTGCACATATGTGTGCGCGCACACACACAGATACAAAGCAACGGCACGTGAGAACGGACAACAGCGGTTCCTCCAGCTTCCGCGTCCAGCTCACCTCAGGCCACGCAAGCCTTTTGCAGTCTTTCTGAGATTTGACTTTTCCCCGTCCAAGGAGGAAGTATGAAGGTGACAGGCAGGTCCCTGGGTTTGGACTTCATTTCTGTCACCTACCAGTTGTGCGACTTCAGGCACTTTAACACCAGCACCTCATCTACAGAGTGCTGATGATACTGATATATTAGTTAGTCATTACCACGTAATAAATTGCCCCCAAACTCATGGCCTCCAAACAGCTGTCACGTGTCATCTGACTTGTTGTAGGTCAGGAATCTGCTTAGGTGGGCGCCATTGCCTCCAGGTCTCTGTGGTCTCACGTGATGGCTCTACTCTGGACACATCACTTTCAAGCTTGCTAAAATGGTACTCTTGGGTTTCAGCCCACCCCCATTCCATTGGCTGCCGATGGAGGCCCTCAGCTCCATTCAGAGCCGGCCAGAGGCTTCTTTCTGCTCCTTGCTGTATGGGTTTCTATGGTGCAGCACACCATAGAAACACAGCAGTTGGCTTCCAGTAGAGCAGGCAGGGACAGGAGACCAGAGAGTGAGAGAGTGGGAGCCAGAAGCAATCCCTCGTCTCTTTCATGATGTCATACTTACAGAATGTTCTTTGACTGTATTTCTCCCAGTTATTCCTTCCTCTCCTTTCTCTCGAACCCCCCTGTTCCCAACAAGCTCTTACCTTCCTGTCTTTGATTATTTATATTTTATTTGTGTATGTGCACATTGTGGCTATACTGCGCGAGTGTAGTGCCCACAGATGCCAGAAGAGGGCGTCAGGTCCCCTGGAGCTGGAATTCCAGATGGAAACCATACCCATGTCCTCTGGAAGAGTAGCAAGCTCTTAACCCCTGAGCCATCTCTCCAGCCTTGTGTCTTTGCATTTAAAGTTGCTTGCATGAGCACAGTGGGGGCTTATTTCCTTGGCAAGCACAGTTCACCAGCCCTGCACGATGAGGAGGATGGCTGCTCTTCCCCTAGCAACCACTGGCCACCTATAGCACCTCAGAAAAAGGATGGGGCCTCATGAGTCCAGTCAGTTTTTTTGTTTTGTTTTTCCTGAGACAGAGTTTCACTGTGTAGCTCTGGCTGTCTTAGAACTCACGCTGTAGGCCAGGCTGGCCTCAAACTCAGAGCTCTGTCTGGCTTGGCCTCACAGGTGCTCGGATTAAAGGTGTGTGCCACCACCACCCAGACACGTTTTTAACCCCGTTGTCTTTTAGAAGCAGATCACTAGTTCCAGCCACTGCGGGGTGTGACCAGCAGGAGGCAGGGTCATTATAGCCTGAGCAAGCTGCCCAAACAGCTGAAGTGAACAGGGTTGGCTGTGACTTACATAGTGGCTCATGGGATGCACTAGGCAGGATTGTTATTGCTACGAGTTTTTGGTTTGTCACTTCATTTCCTTGGGGTAGGACCAGGACTTGTGGGCTGAGACACCAGACCAGAACAGCCTAGGCCATTCAGAAGGAACACAGTATGGAGCAGTATGGGCAGGTATTGGGAACTGTAGAAGTTGACTTGGAGGACAGGGGATTGGACCTGTGTTCCACGCCAGCCTTGGGACCCTTGGTGTCAGGTGGTAGGAGGGGCTGCAAGTGACCTCAGATGCCCTTAAGCCCTTGCAGCAGCGTTAGGAAGTGGTTGATGTTACCTGGGCTGTGTGACCTCAAGCAAGTCGCCCTCCCTCTCTGGGCCTTCTGCTTCATACCTACCTGCCTTGTGTTCACGGCGGATCTTGGAGCATTGCTCACACCCGTTCCTCTCCTTGCAGGTCTTCTCCATTGTGGTCTTCGGCTCCATCGTGAATGAGGGCTACCTCAACAACCCGGAGGAGGAGGAGGAGTTCTGCATCTACAACCGCAACCCCAATGCCTGCAGCTATGGCGTGACTGTGGGCGTGTTGGCCTTCCTCACCTGCCTGCTCTACCTGGCGCTGGACGTGTACTTCCCACAGATCAGCAGTGTCAAGGACCGCAAAAAGGCCGTGCTGTCTGACATCGGTGTCTCGGGTGAGCCTGCTTTGGGGGTACCCCTTAACAGCTCTCTCCTCCGCCCTCCCCTGAAGTGTAGGTAGTGACGTGACTGACTAGAGGCCGTGGTTGGGGAAGGGGGGGGGGGGGGGCTCTTCTGTACCCCTCCCTGGGAAGGACCGCCACCCTTTGGAGTCCCAGAATCAGCCTGGGCGTGAGTAGGACTGAGGGCCCCTGCTTCAAGGCCTGGGGTCCCTTTGACCTTCTAGAAAGAGCTAGGACTAAATGAATGTCCCCAGAAGGTCCACTTAGGGGCAGGCTGGTACATGCCCACTCTATCCTGGACAGCTCTGGTAGACCATGGGCACCCACAGAAAATCTTGGCCCTCTAGCCTACACAGCTCAGCTTCAAAGGGGCTCTATTTAGGGTGGCTTCTGGAAGCTGCACACATATCAGATGTGGAGGTCCAGGCCCTGGGTCATGCAGCCACTATTGTCCTGTCTCACTTGTCCCTTACCCCAAGTTCTCTAGAAGTCTGAGCAGGGTCACTACATGCTGCCCCATGCATTAGCCGCTGGCCTTCCAGACCATGCCAGGGAGGTGGCAGCCATTTAGAGATGCCCCAGATATGGCTGCCTCCTCCCTTCTGTATCTTCCTCTCTGTAGTCCTGGCCCTGTGAGTTGGCTCGACCTGCCCTCTCTGTGGTCTCCCCCACCCCAGCTCTGTGTCATTCCCAACCTGTGCCTTTTCCTGGGTCCCTCTCTACTCCAACCCCTAGCTCATTATTTGGGGGGCAGGGAGCATGGGAACACGCCCTTGAACTGTCCCCTGTTTTTTGGTGCCCTGTTCCCCCCCCTTCTCTTTGTGTGTCACTGATATCCGGCCTGGCCCTGGGCACCCCAGCCTTCTGGGCCTTCTTCTGGTTCGTGGGTTTCTGCTTCCTGGCCAACCAGTGGCAAGTCTCCAAGCCCAAGGACAACCCTCTGAACGAAGGGACGGACGCAGCCCGCGCTGCCATCGCCTTCTCCTTCTTCTCCATTTTCACATGGGTGAGTACGGGTCCCACAGAGTCCACTTGTGCCAGCCAAACCCCAGGCTGTGTCCCATTGTTGAGTAGATGGACTGGGCCCTGCTTCCCGGAGGGAACTTTGCTCCAGGGTCACCTGCAGCCTCCATGAGCAAGGCAGCCCTCTGCCTTGTGGAACAGCTTTCCTAAGGGTGTGGCTTGAGCATCACACTGTAGCCCAGTTGGGTCTCGAACTCATGAGCCTCCTGCCTTGTTCTCTGAGCACACACCATGCCTTTGCTGCTTCCCTTCCACGGACGGACTCTTCAGTCGTGGGGTCTCCCCACTCCGACTCTTCACTCTTGGGGTCTCCCCACTCCAGGAGAAAGCTTCCTATTGGCTCCACTTTCCAAACAAGGGAACCTGGGCTCAGTCACTTTGCAGTGCTCTCATTTATTTTTTGTCTTTTTAAGGAATTTTATTTTTAGGTCCAGCATGCTGGCTTTCGCCTTTAATCTCAACACTGGGAGACAGAGGCTGGCAGATCTCTGAGTTTGAGGCCAGCCTGGTCTATAGAATGAGTTCCAGGGCTACAAAAGGAAACCCTGTCTCAAAAAACAAACAAACAAAAAAAACAAAATATGGAGGAAAGTGTTACCTAGGGTCCGGCATGCTGGAGCCTGGCCTTCTCAGTGCAGGCTAGCCCAAGTGCTCCACGTGCCACAGCAATGCCGGCCCCTTCTGTTGAGAGAGGTTAGGGTGTCAACAGGACTCCCCCCCCCCTCCCTTCTGTTAGTCCGTTGTAAGTTCCATGTTCTTATAGGAACTCCTTGTGCTGCATACAGTCAGTCTTACCTCTCCCCACTCTCCCTGGGTGACTCGAAAGATTTATTTGTTTATTTTATGTATATGAATGCACTGTCACTGTCTTCAGACACACCAAAAGAGGGCATCAGATCCCATTACAGATGATTGTGAGCCACCATGTGGTTGCTGAGAATTGATTGAACTCAGGATCTCTAGAAGAGAGGCCATCTCTCAAGTCCAGACTTCTTTTTCTTTTTGAGGACCCCAACAGCCATCTTCAGAGACACTCTTCACCCCTCCCCCCAGTATTGGGAGCTAGAGTTCTGTGGTTCAGTTCATAAAAGCCAGCCATGGTCACAGCTCTTGATATCTTCAGGACAGGGCAGGAAGATCAAGGTGGCCTCAGGGGATCTCATTTGGGAAGAAGGTACCCTAAAAGTAGGACTTCCCCAGTCCTGCCTCTGGCTGAGACAGTGCAGCTGACAGGAGCATAGGGATTGTATTGAAGGCCAACACCCAGTATCCTGGTGCTGCTGCCTACAGCTGGCCCTTTCTGAGGCAGCTCTGCCCTTCTGCCTCCTCAGTGGCCTCACCCCTGCTCTCTCTGGCAGAGCCTGACTGCAGCCCTGGCCGTACGCAGATTCAAGGACCTTACCTTCCAGGAGGAATACAACACACTGTTCCCTGCCTCAGCACAACCATAGTCCCTGAAGGACAGGGAGTCTACACCTCAGCAGGGCCCAGTTGCAGGAAGGCCCAGTGTTGGAGATGTTTGACCACTAGGACAGGATGAGGCTGGCTGGAGGAGTCAGCTGTGGCTGTATTGCTTCCTTTGTTTACTCTTTGCATCGTTCCCTCAGTAAACATTTATTGAGCAGCTGTTTTGTGCCTGTGTGGATTAGACGGGTCCTTGGCCCCAGGAGCCTATTGGCTGGGGAGGGAACAATAGCCAAACCTCCACAAGGTAGGGTGGGCTGGTAAAGGTCTCAAGTGACTCCGTGAAGGGGCTGAGCTTCGGACAGTGTGATGAACCTGTTCATGATCGTGGTGGGAAGGACCAGCTTACTGTTTCCCTGGACTGACTACCTACAGAGGGCTAGCCTGGAATGTTGGACCTGTGGCTTGGGCTATGACTGAGAGCAAATTCTTGCACTACCCTGAGTCTTAGTCAGTTTTCCTAGCCTGACTGATAACGGATCAACGTCTTCAGGCACCTGAGCAAACTGAACAAGGGCCAGCACAGGGCTTGGCACAGAGATGCTCAATAAATGTCAGTTCATTCATTCATTCATTCATTCATTCATTCATTCATTCATTCATTCATTCATTCCTTGAGCGAGGTGTATCTTCATAAGCCCTCCTTGGAGAATGGGTCTTATAGTAAATATTTGTTCTGCCAAAAGACCTTGGCTTCCAGATCCTGGGCAGCACCGACCTATGCTTGTGCTCCCTGGAGCGGTAGAGGATGCAGTGAGTACAAGTGAACCCCAGAGCGTTGCCTTGCCCTTGCTATAGCTGAATGCAGACATCGGAGGCATGCAAGTACAGACAGCCTGCTGCCCGATGAGATGTCGCATCGAGTGCAGGTCTCAGAACAGAGTCCTTGAGCGTCCCTCTTACTGCTCTGCTGGGCCAGGTCCTTCCCTTTTCCTGTATGTGGCCTCTTGTACTGCCTGACTACAGCAGGCACTGACACAGGGCAGGCAGGAGCTGAGCCACAGACACAGTTGTAAGTGCCTCTATTATTAGTGCTTCTCAACCTTCCTAATGCTGTGATCCTTCAGTACAGTTCCTCATGTTGTGGTGACCCAGCCATAAAGTTATTTTCTTGCTGCTTCATAACTGTATTTTTGCTACTGTTATGAATCATATTGTAGATATTTAAAATGTGAACCTGCAAAGGGGTCGCGACCCACAGGTTGAGAACCACTGTTCTAACTGGCGCACACGCTCTCCCTGGAAGAGTCTGGGGAAGTCACTGCTCTAGCCTCCTTCCTACCTCTGTGCAGGCATCAGGGAGTCAGAGAGTGAAGGGAGAGCCTGGTCTCCATACCTCTGAAGCAGTCATTCTATTTGCTTTCTTCTCTTTGACCCCAGCCCGGAAGAGCTCTGACTACTCCTCCGCCCGTCACAGGCCAGGGCCCCCATGTTTGGGGCTAGATGTCAGCACTCTGCCATGGGTCCCCCTCCTGTCTGCCGTCGTCTTCCCAGCCATGATCTAGGAGTATAGGCTGGCAAGGGGTAGGGAAGGCTTTCTCTGTGAATGACAGAGCTGATCTGATGTGCTCTTAAGCCCCTGAGATCAGTACCCTTGTCTTTTCTCCGTACATGGCCGCAGACAGACCTTTCCCAGGCTGTGTGCTGAGAGAAACAGGACCCAGAGTGTATTGAACAGTCAAGGATCTGATGAGTCCCCCAAACTTGTCCCAAGTGTTTCAGCTAGAACTAGCTTTTAGTGACTAGTGATTTCCATTCCAAATACTAACAAATTGCAAGTCTGGAGAGATTGTGTAGGGCTTGCACAGTGGCTGTACAGGCTTCTTCCATCCCCAGCCCTTACCCATCCCCCACCCTAGTGTGTTTTAGCAACTGGAGCTCCAGCTAGCACACCTGCTTTCCAGGCATTAGGTCAGGGAGTGGGACAAAGAACACGGCTGTATCTCATTGGCTAGGAGTTAGTCACATGACTGCCTGGCTACAAGAGAAACAGAAAGATGGCTTTTAGAAGCTGTGAAGAGTTCTCTGTCCTAGGGAACCTTTTTTCCTGTTTCACAAAACATCCCTGAGGACACAGTTGGGAGCAGGCTGTGTGTCTGTGGGCCGGGTGGTTTTTGTCTTGGGATACATAGGACAAGTAACTTCTGAGGCTCTTTACAGATGGCTGATATGGTCCTGGACCTTGGGAGGGGTGGCCGTGTGAACAGTCCTTGCCCTCAGTCAAGCTTGGTGCTTTTGACATCTGTAACTCTGCATCCCGTCAACTAACCTCTACTAACCCAATACTCTTGTCTGTCTCTCCCTTAACCATCTCTCTCACCTGTCCCTGTCCCTGCCTGCTCCCATCCCAGGCGGGCCAGGCTGTGCTGGCCTTCCAGCGGTACCAGATTGGCGCCGACTCGGCCCTCTTCTCCCAGGACTACATGGATCCCAGCCAGGACTCCAGCATGCCTTATGCACCCTACGTGGAGCCCAGCGCTGGGTCGGACCCTGCTGGCATGGGTGGCACCTACCAGCATCCAGCCAACGCCTTTGATGCTGAGCCCCAGGGCTACCAGTCGCAGGGCTACTAAGCCCCCCTGATGGTGGTGACAGTGACCGCCTACCCTGCCCCTGCCCTTCCATCCTAGCTCCCCTCCCAAGCACCCTGCTCCCTCCCAGGTGACCCTGCCTAGCACATGCTCAGCCTCCAAGTGACTCCACTGAGGCCCAGTGCAGCTGGGGTGGGGAGTGGTGGGGTGTGTCCACATATGTGTGCAAGTGTGTGCCCAGCAGGGGTCTAGAGGTGGGACCTGGGGTTACAGTCATCCATTCTGACCTTGAGCATTCACTGAGCACCTGCTGTGTGCCAGGCCTTGCTCAGCTGGGGAGTGAGAGATAGAGAGGGGGAAGGTGGGCTGAGGAGGCCCTGTTCCAGATGCAGGAAAGGTGGGACAGATACTGGGAAGTTTGCCTGTAAGGGACTCAGTCATATGGTGAGTGTGGTCCATCACAGGATGTGAGCCGTCATCCCCAAGATCCTTGATATACAACAGTCCTCCTGTGATTGCCAGGGTTATCTCCATTTTATGGTTGAAGAAACTGAAGTCTGGGGGGTCAAGGCACTTTGTTCAAGGTCGTCGAAGTGGCTGCTGCTGAGGCCACATAGAGATGGGCCAGATACAGAGCTCCTGCCAGCCTGCTCTACTTCCTGTTTGCACACTTGGATCTGCCACTCAGTGTTACTTGAATTTGATGAAGGGGGTTGGTGGTGGGGGCAGGGCAGCATTTTAAGATGCGAGTCCAGCGAGACCCCGTGATCTGCCTCAAACCGAGGGAGGGCCTCTTCTGCTTCGCTTGCTTCCCTCACGCAGATCCCCTCAGTCTTGATCTTCTCCTAGAGGGCTTCTTCAACCTACCCTTGTCCCTTTGTGTTGCTCTGTGCTCAACGTGTCCCCCGGGGAACTCCTTTGGGGTGTGCCAGCAACTCCCAAAGGAGTGGTGGCCATCCCTGCCTCTTAGAGGGCTTGCTGAGCCCTTTGCTCATGGCTGGGCTGGGTAGACAGGAGGTAGTGGAGACTGACCCAAGGTCCCAGTGAGTGAGCAGTAGAGATGACCGACCTTGCTGCCTGTTTATTGGCTCCACCCACCCAGCAAGTGGCTCCACCTCCGACATCACCTGGGACTCAGGAGGCCCTCTCTTTGCTTGTTTGGGTCAGCAAAGGTTCAGGGCTGGAGCACTGGGAGAAGCTTTCAATTAATTACTGGATCAGTTTGAGCGCCACAGCCACAGGTCACACTACCCCAAACGACGCAGGAGTGAGATGCTGCAGAGAGACTTCCAGCCACAGGAAAGAGAATAGCGGGTTGCCTCAAAGACAGAAGGGAAAGTAGGTGGGGCCTAAGGGGACAGCAAGGAGGCATTTTCATACAAAATGCTTCCCTTCTTGTGACAGAGGGAATGCAGAGGGAGGTTTCTGTGCCATGCTCCTGTGTGTGCCCAGTATACACGAGCTGGTTCCTGGGAAGCAGGTCAGTGGGCTGTGGGTCACCTTTAACAATTGAGTGTCCCCACTGCCTCATACTATGCCCTACAGGACTCTGCCAGGCAGATTTGCTCTTCTGGTACTCGTGTTGGTGTGATGTCACAGAGTGTCTGTGGTCCCTTCCTGTAGGAGCCTATGAAGCACATACAGACATTGGGTCCATTACAGTGGGAAACATGGTGTGAGTGCAGGCCTGAGGAAGAATAAAGGAGGGGACAGGAGTTTCAGAGGCCTAGAAGGAGCACCGAAGCTCCTCCTGAGCAGAAGGAGAAACAAGAAAGAGAAATAGACCCTTCCTAGTCCTCAGGCAGTTTCCAGAACCAGGAACACAGACAGTTAGCATTAGAAATTGGGGTCTCCAAGTTTGCTAGGGGGTTACAGTGTTGGGAGATAGCCCCAGGTGGCTGAGTGACAGCTGGCTGTTGCTGACTTCCGTTTTCCACACCTGGGAAGGGGCTTTGTGTACAGCCCCATACCCCCACCAGGTGGCTTAAGTAGGGTTAACTTGGAGATTGTGGATAGTGACTTAAGTGGTACCAGACCAGAGGAGAGATTAGCTACAGGAGTGTTGCTATGCCACCACAGCTCCTCAAAAGTCCTGGTCTTTGCTACTCACAACCCAGAGCCTTCCCTTCCCTGCCTGTGGTCACTAGAGACCCAGGGACTGCCACCATCTGTTTCTCCCCGGACAGCAACAGGCCGCGGGTGATGTCAGGCAGAGGGCAGGGTGCTGGTTAAACTCTGCCTAACCCTGGGCATCTGTCATAGACTCTTCCTGGTCCTTGGGCTGGAGAAGTTTACAGGACCAGGAGGTGGGACTTCAGCATATCCCCTTGTCCCATGCATGCCACCATCATGGTAGAGATATCAGACAGTGGGGGAGTGGCCTGAGCAGGATTTGAGTAAGACCGAGGCTTCTGACTCAATAGTTTGGAGGGGATACACCCCCACAGACATAGCATAGCCCTTGGAAGACTCAAGGCCAGTGGCACCCTGGATTTCCTTCTCCTCTATAGCCTCTGCTTCCCTCCCACATTCTCCTTGGAGAGGGTCCTCCATAGCCTATGGAACTGGGGTTCCCTTTTCCCTGTCAAGCACAAAAGAAGGTCTGGGGAACTTGGGTTCCGAGTTTATAGCTGCAGGGATCCTTTGAGAGGATTATATTTCATCCACGGTCACGCACAGAGTTGAGAGATTGGGAGCCCCATCTTCTGACTTCTGAGATGATATATCCTGCACAGTCACAGGCCATCTTGCCTGGGCGGCACCCACTCCATCTGAGATGTAGCAATCAAGGGGCTAACTTCCAGGGGACTGGCACCAGTCTCTGCTCCATATGTCCCTAATGATTCTTGATTTTCAAAGACTTGGGGTTCCAGGCTTTCCCCATGTAACCAAGAGTTCCCACTTGTCACCCCTGGGGCACCTCTAACCTTTGACCCATAAATCCTTTGATCCCTAAAGAGTATGAGCAGGAGTCCCCAGAGTTTATGGAGGATGAACTGGGCTAGCTGTCTCCCAGTGCTACCCCTGACCTGATAACTTCCGCCCCCTGGTACCCATAGCTCTTGTCTGGGTGCCCTGGTCCCTCCCGCAGCGTTACTGCCTGTGTATAGTATAAATATATATATTTTCTATATATAAGATGTATAATATAAGGCTCCACAATATATCTGTGTGTGTGTGTGTGTGTGTGCGTGTGTGCGGTGAAGGGCGGCCCCCAACTTGGGCCCTGCTCTAGACCCTCCCCTACCTGGTTAAGCCTCTCCAGTGGACCCAGTGGCCCTGAGGCGTCCTCCTCTATGACATCCATCCATCTGTGGTGACCAAGTGAAGGTGGTGACTTCTGGTGACATAGTAATAAAGTGAAGCGTCAACTCACCAGTGGGTTGTGACACTGTGTTTCTTTGACGTTCTTTGAGTGTGGCTTTCAGCTTGTTTATCCCCTCTCTCTTGTTTGGTTAACTTGTTTTTTTCCAAGACAAAGTTGCATGTATCCAAGGCTGGCCTCAAATTCGATATAGAGCTGTAGTGTGTGTGTGTGTGTGTGTGTGTCTGTGTGTGTCTGTGTGTGTCTGTGTGTATGATGTGCATGTGCTAATGAAGAACAATTTTGTCTTGTCTATTTTTTTCTGCCACCTTCTCTTGGGTTTAGAGGATTGAACTCAAATAGCCAAGTTTGTACAGCAAGCCCCTCTACCCACTGAGCCATCTCGCCAGCCCTCCGCCTTATTTTTTTGAGACAGGATCTCTTGCTGATTCTGGAGTTCACCAGTTCAGCGAAGACTAGCTGATCAATACTGGAAGAACTCCAAGGATCCTTCTGTCTCCACCTCCTGAGTACCAAGCTCTATTTTGCATTCATGCTGTGATCATATTTAAGTAATACATACTTTGCCAGTTGAGCCATCTACCTTTCTGATACTGCCTCCACGTCTTAAGTGCTAGGGTTATAAGCATATGCCAGCACACCTTGTTTATACTGTACAGAAGGAGAGAGGGTCCAGGACTCTGCATGCTAAGCAAGCACTGTACTGACTAAGCTATTCCCAGCCCACATAGATTTTTTTTTTTTTTTTTTTTGGTTTTTTTCGAGACAGGGTTTCTCTGAGTAGCCCTGGCTGTCCTGGAACTCACTCTGTAGACCCGGCTAGCCTCGAACTCTCGAACTCAGAAATCCGCCTGTCTCTGCCTCCCAAGTGCTGGGATTAAAGGCGTGCGCCACCACCGCCCGGCTAGATTTTTTAAAAGAACATTTACATATTTGTTGGAGGGCTGCCATAGAGCCCACGTGGAGGTCAGAGGACAGCTTTTGGGAGCTGGTTCTTTCCGTGCATTGTGTGGATCCTAAAGATCAAACTCGGTCATCAGTAACTTGCCTGACATTCAATACATAGACCAGGCTGGCTTTGAACTCCAGGAGGTCCGTCTGCCTCTACCTTCTGACTGCTGGGATTAAAGGAGTGTGCTGCTGTGTCTGGCTCTTTGTAAACAGCTATTCATTTTTACGTGTATGAGTGTTTTGTCTGTCTGTCTGTCTGTCTGTCTGTGCATCACATATCTGAAGTCCCTGCAAAGGTTAGAAGACGTTTGTTCCCTTGGAACTGAGGTTATCCATGACCATTAACCACTATGTGGGTATTGGGAATTGAACCTGGGTCCTCTGCAAGAGTAGTAAATGGTCTTAACTGCTGAGGCATCTCTTCAGCCCCTAATTTGTTTATGCAATTCGATTTCCTTAATTACAAAGAGAAGTTTATTATAAAATTCCTTTGTTAACCATGAAGCATCTTGAGAACACGTACAGTTATCTTCTATAGAGTGTGATGAAGTTTTAGTTTGATTTCTGTGTATGATGTTTGCTTTTTGTTGTTAATAAATTTTTTAAAGAAGTCTTTTCTGGGGCTGGAGAGATGGCTCAGTGGTTAAGAGCACTGGCTGCACTTCCAGAGGTCCCAAGTTCAGTTCCCAGCACCCACATGGCAGTTCATAATTGTCTATAACTCTAGTCCCAGGAGATCTCACACCCTCTTCTGGCCTCTCTGGGCACCAAGCACATAAGTGTTTAACAGATAAACATGGAAGCCAAATACCCATACATATTAAAAAAAAAAAAGTCTTTCTCTTTGGTTCTGTGAATCAGACTCAGTATTTTAACGTAACCTCAGGTAGATCTTGTATTTTACACTTTACTATCAAAAGTCTATGCCTGAGTGCTGACTGTGCTGCCCATTCCTAGACACTAGAGGTGCACACCCCACAGGCTCAGGCTCTTCCATAAGAAGAACCTTCTCTTGCTGGGCATGGTGGGTTTCATCCACCACTGTTTCCTTTGCTCCTGTCCATCTGGGCACAGATCCTGGCTCCCCATTCCCTTGCAGGGCCACTATCACCGACTGCCCAACCATATATGCATGCATGCCAGGTAGCACGCCGACTCCAAGGCACCTGTGCTGTCCACCACCCACCATGCTGGCTGGCCTGAGCCTGCTGAGTGCCATCTGCCATATCTCCTCTGCTCCTCAGCTTACTGCTTTATGTACTGGGTTTACTCTCAAGATACAAGTGAAAGGGTAAAAGCAGAGGCTGGCGAGAGGGCTCAGATAAAGTGCTCGTCGTGCGAGCTTGTGGACTTGAGTTTGATCCCAAGCATCTGCAAAAAAGGCGGAGTGTGATAAAAAAAAAAAAAGCACGGATGGCTTGTATTCTCAGGGCTGTGGACAGATGGCGACAAGAGGACCCTGGGGCTTGTTGGCCAGCCTGTCTAGCTGAGTGCTTCAGGTTTAGTGAAAGAACTTGTCTCAAAAAAGAAGGTGGGCAGCTCCTGAGGAAGGATACAACACCAAAGACTTCAGGCCTCCAGATATGAAATCAGATGAGCACACATCTGCGTGCATGTGCACATACACACACGCACACACACACATATGCACACATAAATGCACACACACACACAGAATTATTTAGAGTTTCAGAATAGCTAAGGTAGAGCATTGAATCAAGCAAGTACCAGACTTATTGTGAGAGCAGGATGTTATGTGGCATAGGTGGCCTGCCCCAAGTCTGTCCCGGCTCAGAACATTAACTCCAGCCCCTCCATTTCTCCTTTATTCCATTTTGGGCCTTCATTTTCTTCCTTTAGTTTCCTTGTCCGCTAGCCACACTTGGCTGTAGGCTAGAGCTATGCTGAAAACTTTGTAAAGCAAGATCAAAGTCACATCTTTCGGCATCTGTGACAGGTCCCATTTTACAGAGGAGGAGCTGGACCATGGCATAGGGTCACATGAGCACAACCTGACTTCCCCACACTGTGCCCTGCTTTGAAACCTATGGGGAACTTGGCTTTTTCTTTTTTTTTTTCTTTTTCTTTTTCTTTTTCTTTTTTTTTTTTTTTGCTAAGTTCACCCTATTGTTGGATATCCTTGGCCTGGTTAGTTAAGGTTTGTGTGCTTATTGGCACTGGGGACAGAGCCCCGGGCCTCACACACCCTGCTGAGCTACATCCCCCGCCCCTTAACATGCTCTTCGGGTGAAGATTCCCAGCTCTGTATGTGTCTAGATTGGTGAGGATTTCTCCTTTGCTTGCTATCATTATGCCCCCTTTGCTTCCCCACCTCAGGTTGGCTCCCCAAGCTGTGTCCCAGTTGGTACCCTAGAAGCACCACTTAAAACATTTAAGAGATTTCAAACCAAATGGGAAGCCATTTCCCCCCAAGATGATTCAAAATCCTCAGGCTTTTCACTAGTCACCTTCTTTTCTTGGGCCAGCCGTGGGCAGTACCCTCTAGGACAACAAGGTGACTTAGGCCTCTTTCCCACTCTTATACACTTCCCAATCAGCCTATCTGGTCCCAGTACAGACTCTTCTGTATCTAGGCTGCCCTTGGTATATACTCTAGGATCCCAGGAATGACCTTAAGTTTCCGATGCCCCTGCCACCACATACCAAGTGCTGGGATTATAGGTATATGGCACATGCAGGACAAGAGATGGCTTGGTGCATGCCAGGCAATGCTGCCATCTGGGTTACATCGCCGACTTTGGTGTCATCTTTAAGTTTTTGTGTATCTGGGCATGGTAATACCACCTTTAATCCCAGAACTTGTGAGGTCTCAGAGGCAGGTGGATCTCTGTGAGTTCCAGGACAACCTCGTCTACAGAGTGAGTTCATAGACATCGACCATTTATTAGGTGGAAAGAATGATCAGAGTCAAAGAGAACCAAAGACTTGTGCCACCATCACAAACGCGTTAAACCCAGTGCTTCACAGAGAAGGGCCAAGTCATTAGAGAGGTGTGGGTCCTTGTTAAAGCTTCAATTCTCTTCCAACATTTGGGTTCCATGGATTGAACTTAGGCCATTGGCCATGGTAGCCAGTGACTTTACCTGGTGAGCCATCTCACTAGTGCAGGTCTGGAGCTAACTAATATAATGGTTAACCAGGGTGCTAGTATCACATGCCTTAAAGCCCAGTACTTCAGAAAAGATGCAGGTGAGTTCGAGGCCAGCCTGGTCTACACAGTGACTTTCAGGACAGCCGGGGCTACACAGAGAAACCTTTGTCTCAAAAACCCAAAAAAAAAGGAAGAAAAAAAAAGGAGTTGAACCAGGAAAACACACAAGCCTGGCTGCAGATTTTAGGAAGTCGTTTGGTGATAGAAATGTCAAACAGCGGGCTGGAGAGATGGCTCAGCGGTTAAGAGCACTGACTGCTCTTCCAGAGGTCCTGAGTTCAAATCCCAGGAACCACATGGTGGCTCACAACCATCCGTAATGAGATTAGATGCCCTCTTCTGGTGTGTCCGAAGACAGCGACAGTGTACTCATAAATAAAATAAATAAATAAATCTTAAAAAAAAAAAAAGAAAAAAAAAGAAATGTCAAACAGCGACCTGCTATTTTTGTTCTAGGGTGTAGCTGTCTGTGCTTGATCCTTAGCTGCCTAGGTTGCTACTTCAGCAAGCCCCAGGCCAGATGTGAGTGATCACGGTATGTCTCCATTGAGTTGGAGCTCAGAGAAAACAGAGTTAGGACCAGAGGAAGCCATTCTGGGGCCACTTTGTGCTGGTCCGTTCCCTTCTCCACGTTTACCTCTAGCCAGAGGCACCTGGACTTGCAGCTGCTCTTTCTTATGAGGCAGTAGTCCACATCTGCAAGTTATTGTGCTCAAGACCAAATTCTTGATGTTTTCCTTGGCAAAGCTCCCCAGCCTTCCCTTTGAAGCAGACGGCAACTTCATCTTCATACTTGGGACAGAATCCTTGAAGCGGTACTCTGCCTCTTTTCCATTGTTCACAGTTGGTCTCTGCACATATCCTCCCAGATGTGTCCCAGCCTCTTCACTTCCACCATGGCCACCCAGGTCCACGGCACACTTGCCAATCTGTTGGGTTACACTGGAGCCATGGAAATGACAGCAGATGGCACGGGAGGGAAGAAGACAAAGATGCTCAGAGTAGACCTGGTGTTTCTGAGCTCAATGGGGCTGAACCTTCTGTGTTTAATACCAGAACTTACCTGCAGAGGTGGGGACTTCTGAAACAAAGAGACTAGTGTGCAATCATTGCCAAGCCAATAAAGATAGCCTTTTGAAGTAGTGGAGGAATGAAGAGACTGCTCGCTAAATGTTCTAAGAGTATGGCTTTCTTCAGGGAACAATAAAAATGGATCCATTAAAGATTCCAAAAGGGGGCTGGGGAGATGGTTCAGCTCTTGAGAGCATTTGTTGTTCCTTCAGAGGCTGCAGGTTCAATTTGTAGCACCCACACATGGTTCATTGCTGTATGTATCTCCAACTCAAGGGATCTGATACCTTCTTCTGACCTCCATGGCCATGAGGCACATGCATGGTACACAGACATAACAGCACATAAAGAAAAATAAATCTAAGAGGGAAAAACAGAATTTCAAACAGAGGGCTGGCAAGAGGCCTCAAATGTGTAAAGGTGTTTATTGCTAAGGCAAATGACCTGAGTTTGGTCCCCAGAAGCTATATGGTAGGAGGGAACTGATTCCTAGAAGTTATCCCCTGACCTCCACAAAGATGCACCCTGACATATGTCTCTCTCTCTCTGTGTGTGTGTGTGTGTGTGTGTGTGTGTGTACACGCACACACACAATGTTGTAAGAGATTATCAAAGTATGAAGGGTTTTTTTTCTCCTTAACCCAAAAAGGAGAGACCATAAAGGAAAACACTGGTGTGGCCATGTAGAAATATAAATGTAAATGTGTCAGAATGGGAACATGAGGCTGGAGAAATGGCCTGGCAGCTGAGAGTGCTTACTCTATTTTGTTTGGTTGTTTTTTTTGAAACATGGTGTTACCCAGCCCTGACTATCCTGAAACTCATTATGTAGACCAGGCTGGCCTTGAACTCACAAAGATCTGCTTGCTTCTGTCTCCTGAGTGCTGGGTTTAAAAGCATATGCCACTACCACCTGACAATTTACTGCTTTATAAAATATTAATTTTAGATCCAGTGTGGTAGGGCATACTGTTAATACCAGTGCTCAGAGGCAGAGACAGGTGAATCTTTGAGTTTGAGGCCAGCGTGGTCTACAGAGTAAATTCCTGAACAGCCAGGGCTACACAGAGAAACCCTGTCTTAAAAAAAAAAAATTCAGCCGGGCGGTGGTGGCGCACGCCTTTAATCCCAGCACTTGGGAGGCAGAGGCAGGTGGATTTCTGAGTTCGAGGCCAGCCTGGTCTACCAAGTGAGTTCCAGGACAGCCAGAACTACACAGAGAAACCCTGTCTTGAAAAACCAAAAAAAAAAAAAAAATTCATATGATTGGGTATTCTGCTTGAAAATATGTGCACCACAAGCCTCTTGGAGGCCAGAAGAGAGTGTCACATTTCCTGGAGCTGGGGATACAAACAGTTATGAGCCACCTTGTGGGGATTCTCTGTAAGTTGCCGGTGCCCTTAACTGCTGATACATCTCCCCAGCCCTCCCCAGCTTTTGCAGAGGACCAGGATTTGGTTCTCAGCATCTACATGGTGCCCCACAGCCACCTGACTTCAGGCCTGGGGGATCTGATGCTTTCTTCTGGTCTCCAGGGCACTGCATGCATATGGTATACATAAACCCATACGGACACAACCACATACAAAGTATAAGTAACATTTTTTTTTTGCTTGAGACAGGGTTTCTCTGTATAGTCCTGGCTGTCCTGGAACTCGCTCCATAAACCAGGCTGACCTACAATTCAGAGATCCTCCTGTCTCTGCCTCCTGAGTGCTAGGGTTAAAGGTGTGTGCCACCATGCCTGGCCCATGAATTTTCATAAAGAAAAAGGGAACATGGACAATGTTCACAATGCCATTGATATAACCTTTACACTGACCCTGCCCAGGGCTCCCCCTTTGACCTTCCCAGCACTCATACCAGTTTCACCAGTTGTCACACTGTCTGCCAGCTCAGTGTTGTTGGGGATCCTTCTATGGGAACTCTTTCTGTCTCTGATGCTCATTCTTTTTTAAAAATTTATTTATTTTATGTATTTGAGTACACTGTAGCTGCCTTCAGACACACCAGAAGAGGGCATCATCAGATCCCATTACAGATGGCTGTGAGCCACCATGTGGTTCCTGGGAATTGAACTCAGGACCTCTGGAAGAGCAGCCATTGCTCTTAACCACTGAGCCATTTCTCCAGCCCCTAATGGTGATTCTTTTTTTCTTTTTTTTTTTTTTTGGTTTTTCGAGACAGGGTTTCTCTGTGTAGCCCTGGCTGTCCTGGAACTTACTCTGTAAACCAGGCTGGCCTCAAACTCAGAAATACGCCTGCCTCTGCCTCCCAAGTGCTGGGATTAAAGGCGTGCGCCACCACCGCCCGGCACCCAATGGTGATTCTTAATCTCATCAGGTTGACAATTAAGAGTGAGCATCAGAGGGCTGGAGAGATGGCTCAACAGTTAAGAGCGTTGACTGCTCTTCCAGAGGTCCTGAGTTCAATTCCCAGCACCCACATGGTGGCTCCCAACCATCTTACTGGGATTCAATGCCCTCTTCTGGTGTGTCTGAAGACAGCAACAGTGTATTCAAATATATAAAAAGAAATGTCTTAAAAAAAAAAAAAAGCCGGGCTGGGTGGTGGTGGCACACGCCTTTAATCCCAGCACTTGGGAGGCAGAGGCAGGTGGATTTCTGAGTTCGAGACCAGCCTGGTCTACAGAGTGAGTTCCAGGACAGCCAGAGCTATACAGAGAAACCCTGTCTCGAAAAACCAAAAAAAAAAAAAAAAGAAAGAAAGAAAGAAAGAAAGAAAATAAAAAGAAAAAAAGAATCACCATTGGTAGTAGGACACTGGTGGCACACACTTAATCCCAGCACTGGAGAGGCAGAGGCAGGGGGATCTCTGAGTTTGAGCCCAGACTGGTCTACGGAGCAAGTTCTGGGATAGGCAGGAATACACAGAAGAATATAGAAAATATAGAAAAGAAAAGAGAAAGGAAAAGAAAGGAAAAGAAAAAAGATTTAATTGAAGGACAACTCAACAATGTAGGTGGCGCCATCCTCTGGGCTAGGGTCCCTGACTGAATACAAAGGAACATGTGATCTGGGCGCAGGCATTGATTTGTCTCCTTCCTGAGTCTGGATGCCACACGGGCAGCAGCTCTTGTTGCCATAACTTCCTGTTGTGATGGACCACGGCCCAAACTGAAAGCCAAATAAACTCCTTTTTCTTCATATTGCTCTTAAGTGTTTTTTCACAGAATTGAGAAATGTCACTAATGCACCCTCTGTGCCCTCTTGTGCATGCATTCTTCAGACCTCAGGTAAGATGCCACCTATGGAGGCCTTCCTGAGCCCAGTCTCTTGCCACGGTACCTTCACAGGGTCTATGGTCTTCTCTGTTTCCCTTATGAACTGTAGGCTCCATGAAAGCAAAGAATTGTTTATTATTTGTTTGTTTGTTTATTTATTTTGTAATTGGAAAAAAATAGTTATAACCTCCTTGAGCCCAGGCTGGCCTCAAACTCAAGGTGATCCTGCTGCCTCAGCCTCCCAAGTACTGGGATTATAGGCATGTACCACTGTGTCTGACTCTGAAAAAAATTTCAAGAACAAACAACAAAAGAGGCCTGACACATGAGACTCCAGCCCAGATCTCTCAGGGCTGGCTCCATCCATTCCTGGTCCTTTGTTAAAGTATTACAGAACAGACTGTCTCCATATAGTTCATGATGTTACTGTGGGACTGTAACTTTAATTTTTTTCAAATCCTACTTGTAATGATGGTCCTCAAATGCTTTAACCTCACTTTTAGCCCACCACCCACCAGAGGTAGTGGAAAAGAAAGGATATGGGGGAAGTAGACCTGTTTAGTAATGGTTCTTTGGAGCAACTCCTGTCTGTGTTGTCTTGAAATCGGCAGTTCAGTTCACAGGTTAGCCATGGCAACTAGACCCACTCTCACACTACACAGATAGATCAGCATTCTAGTTTGGTAGTGTTGGGATGGCAAACACGAATCAGCAGCAGTGGCACAACCTAGCAGAGACAGCCAGACCTCAGCCTCAGAGCAAGTCACCAGGAGGAACCAGGGCCAACAGGAAGGCCAAAAGAAGTTCTTGACTGAGCTTTTCTAAGGGAAATGAAGATCAGTGGAGACATGAGAGCAAAAAGCATTGAACGGCTAGCTCTATAAGCCAGCCAAGCTCAGCCTTTGTCACTGTCCACTCTAAACATCATGTATCTTCCATGGGTCTTGCCTTAGCAGGTGCATCTGTCTGAGCTCACATTACTCTGCCAATCAGCCTGAGTCTGAGAAAGTGGCAAGAAACTGCAGCCACCACCAGAAGCAGCTCAACTACGCAATGTAAGGCAGACCAATACATGTGTGTCGTTATCGAAGAATCCTTCCTCAGGTAGAAAGCCTTCCTTTCATAAGCTTTAGAAGAACATCCTTTCTCTTCTGTCTGCTTCAGCTAAACGTTCCTTCATGTGTTTGCCCCAGCAAAACATCATCCTAACGATTTTCCAAAGAACTCTTTTTTTTTTTTTTTTTTTTTTGGTTTTTCGACCAAAGAACTCTTTAAGTTTCCACTTCCTGGCGCTGGTTAGAGTACTGGAAGCAAGTTTGCTAGCCCTCCAATAATAAAAGGAATAGATGTCAGTACTAGCTGGGCGGTGGTGGTACATACCTTTAATCCCAGGGAGAGGCAAGTGGATCTCTGTGAGTTTGAGGCCAGCCTGGTCTACAGAGAGAATTCCAAGATAGCCAAGGCCATACAGAGAAAACATGTCTCAAAAAGCCAAAAAAAAAAAAAAAAAAAAAGCAAATAAAATGGACTATGCAGCCACAGGGCAAAATTCTGCAACAGAGAAATTACAGAAAAGGAAGATGCTCTGTCCAGTGTCACTTGCCCTCTTGTTGGGCAGCATGGCTACCATACCTGCGTGGGGTCCTAGACAAAATGAAAAAGCCAAGGGGAAGAGGAGGATAGGGTAGAGATGGCAAGTTTTATTTCTGTTTTTTTCTCATGGTTCTTTAGGGTCCTTATATCATCTGATCAAGGTAACATATACCTGCAGCATTGGCTGCAGTAGCAGTAAATACCAGGACAGGGATTGACTAGAATCTGAGGGTGGGCTAGGGGTCCAGGAGCACAGAGGGCCTAAGTGCAGACTTCTGACCTGAGGAGTTGCCAAGTCTTCCTGCAATACCCACCTCAGATCTCAGGAGGCCAGACTTGCTGCAAAGCTTCCGGCTTTGTATGCTGTTGGGGCTGGGGAGGCCATAGTTCAGTTGTCGGATGTTCCAGGAAGTGTGTGCAGCCAAAGGCAGCCTGTCTGGACACTTGTGATAAGGCCCTGCGCCAGCTCTGGCCGTTTAGATGGTTATCGGGACCAGCAATTTCAGTAGAAGTGTTTCTTGAACTGATCAAAAACAACCCCAGGGTGACACATCTGTTTGTCCTGGGGAAAACAGGACTCATTTTAGAGGTGTGAAGAGAAAATTGAGGGGAGCTAGTGAGCTCCAAGCTATAGTCCCACTCCCCACTTAGTCACTTGGGGGACCATGAGACCGGTATACCTCAGTTTCTTCATTTTCTAACATGCTGACTCCCTTCTGCTGGGGCTTTTAACCAATTTGATGTGGAAGACATTTGCTAAGCCTTAAGAAAGCTTAGAATCAAAACAAGCAAACAAAAAGCTGGGTGTAGTGGTGCACACTTTTAATCCCAGCACTAGATAGGCAAAGGCAGGTGAATCTCTGAAGTGGAAGCCAACCCTGTCTACAGAGTGAGTTCTAGGTCAGCCAGGGAGGCCAGTCTGGTCTACTGAGTGAGTTCCAAGACAGCCATGGCGACAGAGAGAAACCCTGTCTCGAAAAAACAAAGCAAAACAAAAGGAAAGAAAACAAAAACAAAACAAAACAACAAAAACCCTCCAATCCTGTGATCCCGTTCTGTCTCCTGTTCATCTCTGAAGAACCTCTACTCTCCAGGTGTCTGTGTCTCTGCTCCCAACCTGTCCTCTGCTCGCTCACTGCATGAGGGGTGGGGCCTCCACCTGAGTGGTCTCAGCTCAGGGCCTCTAAATAGAATCCAGTTATGTGCCAATCATATCTTTCCAGAAGGGCTCCCACTGTCCTTGCACAGTCCCCCTTGGACCCTGTCCACTCTCGCCGTGCTGTCCCTTCAGCTGCTCCATCTGTGCTGTCTTTGCATGCTCAGCCTGTGTTCTCCGTCTGTGTTGTCTTTGCATGCTCAGCCTGTGTTCTGAGCTCTACCTCCTTCTGACTTGACGTCTCATCTCAGAACCACACCAAACTCCGCAGTGCTGGCACTGAACTCATGCCCCTGCATTTCTCTTGCTCTGCAAACCTACCTGAGCCTGCAAAACAATCTTCAGGGATCTTTGACACACCTCTTTCCATCACCACTGTAAGACAGTGACCATTTTATGTCGCTTTAATAAAAAATACTTGATACTGGGGTGGGGAGGGTGGTGGGTGGAGAGATGGCTCATCGGTTAAGAGCACTGACTGCTCTTCCAGAGGTCCTGAGTTCAAGTCCCAGCAGCCACATGGTGGCTCACAACCATTTTTAATGGGATCTGATGGGATCTGGTGTGTCTGAAGACAGCTACAGTGTACTCAAACATAGATACATGAATCTTTAAAAAAAAAGAAAAAATACTTGATACTGGATTATTTATTCATTTAATGAAACAGGATGTCATGTAGTCGTCCATGCTGGCATCAAACTTCTGGTCCTCCTGTCTCTTCTTAAGGGATTGGGTTACAGGCAAGTGTTCACTGTGCTTGGTGAGACTCATGATATTATAAAGAATATTATATTATAAGCTTCCATTTTGCTCACAGCTCTGGAGGCTGGGAAGTTCAAGAGTACAGCGCCTGCACCTGATGTGTTTCTACTTCAGCATGGCTCTGAAGAAAGAGCAAGCCTTTCGCCTGGTCTCTTCCTCTCCTTAGAAAGTTACTAATGTCATCACGGGGCCCTGACTCCATTCCATCCTCCTAACTCACCCATCTCCCAAAGGCCACAGGGCCCTACCTCGGTTACCATGACCACACACCACCAACATGAGTTTTAGGTTTATGCTTCTAAAAGCTGAACTTTCGCAGGACAATCCTCAAATGACCCCTGATTTTATACCTTAAGTAAAATCCACCCTCTACCACCAGCCAAGTCAAACACTTTTATTGTTTGCCTGCAACAGTCCTTTATACTGGATCTTTCTGTCCCCATTTAATGGCTATAAAACTTAACATAGTTCTCAGTAGTCAGAGAACCAGTGAGCTCATGTCAAAAGCTTGCTTTATAACCAATAACTTCCCTTTTTTTTTTTTTTTTTACTAGGTTTCTCTTTGCATAGCCCTCACCGTCTTAGAACTCAGTATTTAGGCTGGGCTAGTTTCGAATTCACAGAGATCTGCATGCGTCTGCCTCTAGTGTCCTGGGATTAAAGGCATGCACCACCTTACCCTGTGCAGCCCAATAAATTGCCATTTGACCTCCAAGTGAACATCCAAACTCCGGCCTGAAGCCACATTCTCTTCATTCCTCCTCCATCTCTATTTCAGCCTTTGGGCCTTCTGTGACCTGCACGCTTCTTTTGTAGCTGGTTTGTATACGCATGTGTGTGTTTTGAGACAGAGTTTCTTTGTGTAGCCCTGGCTGTCCTAGAACTAGCGTTGTAGACCAGACTGGCCTTGAATTTAGGGAGATCTGCCTGCCTCTGCCTCCCAAGTGCTGGGATTAAAGATATTCGCAACCAACTCCTGGCTCTTGTAGCTGTTTTTGAGACAGGATCTTGCTATGTTACAAGGTTTCCCAGCTGGAAGTCTTGGTTCTTGTGCTCTTCGGAAAGACGAATTCAGGCAGGATATAGTAACCAATAATTCATTAGATCAAGCAAGCAAGCTGAAGGACCTTATTCTTTACGTCCTATTTTTGGGAACCTATTTGGGAGTGCTTCTAGAGCTAACCTCCTGTGTAACATAGCCCAGGCTAGCCTCAAACTTGTAATCCTCTTGACTCAGTCTTCTAAACTCTGGGATTACAGATGTCAATCTCCAAGTCAAGCTTCCTCACCGTGTTTCTTGAACAAACACACTTTTGTTTTGGGCTCTGGCCAGTCACACCAAGTGGCCTGCAATTCCACATTGCCAACTAACATTACACTCCCATGTTACCATCCATAAATTTCATTTCCGAGAATTTACAACTACTCGGAATTGCAGTCTTCTCCACTTCTAACGTCAGCTAGTTTGGCTCGGTATGGCCTCCATTATAAGAACAGGCAGTCAGTCACCCCACTGTTCTTGTAAACTGAATCATTCGCTCTCCCCTGCCTCCTCCTCGTAAAAGTGCTTTAAATAAGATCTCAGGATCCCCATCGAAAAGAATCTGGGAGAAAGCACACTCATAAAGACCCCAGGAAACAAGAAAGTAGACTGAAGGTGCCTAGCATTCTTCCCGTTGGGGAGGGGTGGGAGTAAAAACCGCGCTTGCGCAAGGCTCCTTTGCTGCGCCTCCTCCGCTCCGCCGGGGGCGCTGTGGATAAACTCCGGGACAGTCGGAGCTGCTCTAGCCAGCCATCCTGCTACTCCGAGAGACTGGCGCGCCGCGGGGTCCTCCAAGATGGCGGCGCAGAGGAGGAGCCTGCTCCAGAGTGTGAGGAAACGGACCCGCTCTCCGGGCTGGGAGGGTTGGGAGCTCGGGTGTGTCCTCGGGTGCAGGAACTGTTGTCTTTAGGTGGCAGAGTGTGGACCCCTCGCCCCAGAGGCCTTTGGGTGCTTGCAGCGCGCGCGAGACCCGTGGCAGACTGGCGCCTCGCCTATTCTGCGCGTGCGCGTCGCAGGCCGGGCCTCTGGGGGTCAAGGGCGCCGGGGTCCTGCGGAGTGGGAGCGTCCTCAAGCCGGAAGGGGACGTGGCGCCGCCGAGCGGCCCATCCGGAGTGCGGACACGACTATTAATAAATAGCCCCCCGGTTGTGTAAGGCGCGCTGTATCTCTGGCATTGTGTGGACCGCCTCACATACATAAGCTTCGCAGCAGCACCAGAAAATAGCTAGGTACTATAGGTTTACTGTAGATGAGGAAACCGAGGTCAGGCAAAGTGACCTCGTGAATGGCAGAGACAGGATTAAAATTTACTCATTCTGGATCCAGAAATACCCATAAGGTTTAGACTCCTCAAAGAAGTGATGGCTTGGGGTTTTCCTTCTGCCCCCCAATTCACCGGGTTCCGTGTGGCCTCACTCAGGGGCCTTTTTCTAAGGTTAGAGTGAGAGGTTTGGTTCCAGACACCCCTACACGGTAATCTGGACCTCCATGGTTTGATGTAGTCTTCCTGTCCCTGCATCTTTCTCATGTATGTGCACAGATACACATGTATGTTAGCACAGAGTACTGTTTGGATCTGCCAGGACTGACAGGGCGCTGATCCCCTGGCATTCCCTTCCGTGGCACTCTGTAGGAGTTGCCTCTGGATGTCTCTCCTGAACTAGAATGTCGATTCCTTGAAGACAAGGGCCTCTTAGCGTGTTGACTTTACCACCTACCATCCTTGCGTGCTATGTACTTGGTCAGTGTCTGTATCCAGATGAGAAAATTGGTCAAGAACTAGGCCTTGGCTTTTCAAGGATGAGGGGAAGTAGCTTGCCTGCCCTGGAGGGTCAGAAGCGTGAGAAGTGGAGGAAGAGATAGATGACCTTCCCTTCACTATTGTGTGCCTCCTGCTCAGGCCTTTTGTAAAACCCTGGGAGTAGAGAGAGGTCTGGCTCTCTGTAAGGTCCCAGAGGGCAAGGCCCTTGTATAAATGTCTCCATTGTAGAAAGCATCTGGGGAACACTGATACGATTGTGACCTTGAGAGAAAGAGAGGCTGGGAAAAAATAGTGACTGATGCATACTGAGTTGGCTTGCTAACAAGAGAAAGGTCAATTGGTCAAGTATCTTCTGTCTCCTCGATGTGATGGAGCTCAAAGAATACCATATAGGGAGGAATGTAGACTTTTCCCAGCTCACAGAGGATGTGTTCTCTGTGTGCTGGTGGACTTAAAAAGGGGGAGGGGGATCGCTTTAACTCCTAGCATCCTGATGCTAGGGAAGGAGCGGGCAAAGACAACTGTGTAAGGCCCCTTCCATCTTCATGATGGCAGAACATCCTTTCTTGGAGGAATCCTGATGTCCTGCCCAGGCAGGGTGCAGGCTTGCTGCCCTGTCCTTTGTCCTGAGTCTGGTGAGAGCAGTTCCGATATCTGTGTTCTGCAAACGACCTTGAGAGCTGCTAGTCTGGGCCTCGTGGGAAGATGGGCACCCCAGCAGGGTGCCTATTCTCACTGTGCTCTCAATCCAGCTTGGGAAAAGGAGCATATGCCATAGCAGAGTGGCTAAGGCAGAGTCGCTGTGGATTTCCATAGGGAACCCTGGACAGACAGCGGAGAACTGCAGAGGCTTCAGAGGATGTCAAGTCTCAAACCCTGGGACAAATAGCTGAGATATCAATTTAACATATCAAAGTGAACCCGGCTGCCAACTTCTCTCAGCATCCCTCAGCCTCTACCTGGAACTCTTTAGCTCAGGGGGCTGGGGTGCTCTTCCTAAATAATTCAACCATTTTGGCTACCCACGTCTTTTGTACCTTTACCCTTTTGGCTGCTGTACTTGGTTCCCCTGCTCTCTCCCTTCCCTTCACACCCCCACTCCCCACCTCCATGGCTTAGGGTCATGTCTATTCTGGACTCTCTTAGATGTCTCTGACTCTGCTCTCCCATTTTTCTATAGTAATAAACTTTCTCCTCTACCACACCCATACCTAGGAGCAGTCATGTTCTTTCCTTTTTAATTTTTTCATTCATTCAAGACGGGAGGGACACCCAAGGGGAATACAAATTTAAATATGTACGTGAGGGATCTGTACAATCCACGTATCAGATATAGCCAGTGGTATAGGTCTGTGTTGACTGGGAGTGAAGGGTTGTGGGATAGGCTGGTAATGGACTCATGAGGGTCTTGAAAGGACATCCTTGGCCAGGTTGGTAGAATGTCTGGAAGAAAGGTATTCTGAGGGATTTTACCTTCCTTCTCTAGTCAGTGTGGTACTTTAAAAGAGTTTGGTTTTCGGGATTTTGAATTTGAGGGGTTCCTGTGTGGTTGATTTGTTTTTAATTTTTTTTTTTTTTAATTCCATGTGTATGAGTATTTTCCTGTATGTAAGTGTTCTAGGTGCATGCCTGGTGCCTGCGGAGGGCAGTAGAAGGTACCAGAGTCTCTGGAACTGAAGTTAGTTGTAAGCTGTAAGATTCTGGCAACTGAACTTGTGTCTTCTGGAACAGAAGTAAATGCTGCCAGCTACTAAGTCATCTCTCTAATGCTGAATTTGATTGATTGTTTTGAGACAAAGTCTCCCTGTGTAGCACTGGCTGACCTCCAGCTCACTATATGGCCTTAAACTCGGAGATCTATTTCCAAATGCCGGGATTTAAAGCATGCCCCACTACATTCAGCTAAGAAAAGTGGTTTTAGAGAAAATCTTAGAACAATGGTTCTCAGCCTTCCTAATGTTGTAATCCTTTAATACAGTTGTTGAAGTTGTGGTGACCCCAACCACAAAATTATCTCATTGCTACTTTATAACTAATTTTGCTACTGTTATGAATTGTAATGTAAATATCTAACATGTAGGATATCTGATATAGAACTCTTGTGACCTCCAAAAGGGTCTAGATCCGTAGGTTGAGAACCATTGCTTTAGAAGAATGCAGCCCTAGCTGCCTGAAAAAAAAACAGTGACTCCTGTTTGGATTTACAGCACAGTTTCCTCAGTCCAGAAGGACTCCCAGGAGAACCTATACTATTAAATGAACTGCCACAATGTCTCCAATTGTAGATTGATACCAGTCAGCTATGGGGGCTCTGCAAACAGCAGTGCAACCAGAGTAACGATCTGAGTGTCCACACGAGGCAAGAAGGAAATCTGGTTCAACAGGAATCGGTGGCTGGTGTTGGGTCAAACTTTTAGAACCTGACTCAGAGCAGTTTCCTTTAGACATAAGTACAGTAAGAGCTGTAAGAAGATTCCCCATGACAGTTTTCACAGTAATGCTTAAGGAGTGGCTGCCTGGAAACTCCTTAAGGATGGGTTCTATTGACTGAGAAACAATGCTCAGGACGAAGGTCTGGGGAGGAGGACTCTGGGATAAACACAGCAGTCTAGGGGATTCAGCCGTGGTCTGGCCCTACAGACAGCACAGGTCACCAGGCCATTAACTACACATCTATTCCCAGCTGTCTGGGCAACAACAAGTATGCAGCCCTTCCATTGAAGAGACAACCCTGTGTGTTCAACATTCCTGGTTTCCCTCATACTTATCAGTGAGCACAAGGACCTCGTGCCCTCTACAGCTCACTTCTGTCTTCAGTGCTGCTGTGAATGAGCCGATCCCTTGAGTGTTCCTCCTGTGGTAGGCACTGTGCTGGGGCTGAGGGACACACCCTCATGAAACTTACATTCTAGTGGAGAAGACAGATGCTAAACAGCAAATACAGATTATGTATAATTTAATAATATCTAATGACCCCTAAGGTCCAGAAAGAGGATGGCATGGGCTCTTTTCAACAGAGTGGTAGGGGATATGTCAGCATTTGTTGAGACAGAGGTAGCAGTGTGGGAGAGGATAGAATATGTGAGAGCCTGCCATTTTCAGGAGTCCCCAAGGAGGCTGGTGTGGTTAGAACACCTTGGGGAAGTGATAGCCATGGTCTGAAGGCGTTGTCATGGTCTAAAGGCGTTGTTGGCTTAGTGACTGCTGGGACAGCCTTCGGATTCTGCCAGCAACACTAGGCGTCTGAATGCTTTGACCAGGGGCCTGACGACGTCTGATTTTTGGCTAAGAAAAATTCCACTTGGGTTTTAGTAGTAAGAGTGGAAGCCTGGGGCCTGCTGAACAACGTCTGGCCTGTGTGAGAGGACACTGGCTGAGATGATAGATAGCGTAGGCAGGAGACACCGGTATGGCTGCATTTTGGACACAGAGGGAGTGTGATTTGCTGGTGAATGGAGTTGCCTATGAGCTGTGTGGCTGAGTCAGAAGATCCAAGGACTCCAAGGTCCTCTCTGAGCATCGTGCCGTGCTTGGGATGAAGAGCCCTGGAAAAGGAATGTCCTCTGAGGCAGAGAGAACCAAGAGTTTGGTTTGTAGCCAGGTGGTGCACACTTTTAGGAGGCAGAAGCAGGCGGATCTTTGTGAGTTCAAGGCGAGCATTCTCTACAGAGTGAGTTCCAGGATAGAGCTACACAGAGAAGCTTTGTTTCAAAAAAACAAACAAAGGCAAAAGTAGTTTGGTTTGTTACCTTTGGTTTGTAATGCCTGCTACTCAGGAGGCTGAATTGGAAGGGTCACTTGAATCTAGGAATCTGAGGCCAACCTTGACAACATAGTAAGATGATATCCCTAAAAGTAAAAAATAAATAAATAAATAAAGAAAAAACCCAAATTTTAAAAAAGAAAATGTCAACCTGAAATTGTTTTTAGATTTAGATTTGTCCTGAGAAATTATATTTATGAAATCACAGTTGTTACCTCTAAGTTTTTCCTAGTATACCTTAAGTAAGTACAGGACTGCACTCAGTTGGTAGTTTGCCTAGTATCCATGAAGTCCTATGTTTGATTCCCAGCACCTCATAAAACTCAGCATAGTGGCACTGTCTTGTAATCCTGATACTTGGGAAGCTGGAGTAAGAGGGTGAGGTGCTTGAATTTGACTATGTGAGACCTTGTCTCTAAACAAATTTACCCACTGAAAAAAAACTATATATTCAGAATACACATACACCACACACACACACACACACACACCATATATATCCAGGGCTGGTGATAAGGTGGAAGAGTGTTTGCCTAGTGTGCACAAGCCCTTGGGTTCCATCCCCGGCAGTAGGGGAAAAAAGGAAAGAAAGAAAAACACAAAGTACATTTGGCCATACCTGAGCTGTTTACTAGCCATTCACCAGCTATTGGGAGTGAGGTCCAGCTGCTGTGCTGGTCTGCAGAGACCATCCCACAGTTATTAGGAGCCTTTTGAGCATACGTCATGGAGTCTGACAGCAACATAGAGAGCATTTGATGGAGGCTCTGGAGGGCAGTGGGAGCCTGGAGTGAGTTGGCTGCAGAGAAAGAAGTGGGTCATACAAGAGGTTTATTGGAGAGAAGAAACTGCTGTCCCTCACCCTAAGCCATCTTCCCAGGGGCATTGTTCTCCCTTCCAAGCTTCCTTTTGGCCTCTGTGGCAATGGATTGCTTTCACCACAGAAACACTCAGCCTTTTCATACCATAATTTGATATTCAAGCTGAGGCCTGAACAGGGAACAGGGCTTTGTCCGCTTGTCTGCGCGGGGTTTTGAGATGAGTCGGGTGGGAACTATGATTTTGATAAGAGTCCATGAGAATGGGAGGAACTCATGCTTAGATAAACGTGCACAGGTGTTTGTGAAACCTCTGAGGCCACCACACACACACACACACACACACACACACACACACACACACACACACACACGAAGATCACTATAGCTTTTCAAAGCACAGCAGGACTGACTGTAGGGGGCTCCCTCTCAAGCTCTCAAGATGGGCAGGAATTAGGGCCTTTGATGTGGCCTCTCAGCACACTTTCTGTTGAATTTTAGGAAATTCTTTTGAATGAGGAAGGAATCATGGTTCCTATGCTTACTGTGTGTGTGTGTGTGTGTGTGTGTGTGTTGCTCTGTGCTGAGGACTTGGAGTGTGAAACACCCCCTTTTCAGCTTCCCCAGGGCTAGCACCCCCTGAGCTCTTGGCCTGGCATTTGGGGATGTGGGAGAAAGTATGCATCAGTTAGTGCATGGGTGGAGGAGTGGGTGGTTTGTGTGAGTAGCAAATATGTGACCTTTCCAAAAATTGTTCAGCAATGTGGAGGAAGGATGAGACTTGGCAGACGTGTTAATAGAATCCTCTGTGGACGATTCTTGTGGATAGTCCCTGGCAAAATAGGAGAGGACTAGGAGAACACGCTCAAAGCTCATTCAGCCACGACAAAGCAAGAATGCTTTTGAGTGGGTCAGGAAAGTCAGGGAGAACCAAATATTCCTGGCTCACAGTGACCCAGCCTCCTGGTGTTGGCTGGCTACTTGCTGAGGCCTTGTGTCTGAGGCATAAGGCTACTGGGCCTCCTTTTTGAAGGAGCACCCAGAGTATAGAACTACCCATTTGTCACAGGGCCTAGGGCACTGTTATGAGTGTATTACATGTGTGTCTTAGGTTTCAATCGCTGTGAAACACTATGACCAAAAAACAAGTTGGGAGGAAAGGGTTTATTTGGCTTGCACTTCCATATTGCTGTTCATCATTGGGGGAAGTCAGGACAGGAAACTAAACAAAGTGGGAACTTGGAGGGAGGAGCTGATGCAGAGGCCATGGGGAGGTGCTGCTTACTGGTTTGCTCAGCTTGCTTGCTTGAACCCAGGACCACCAGCCCAGGGATGGCACTATTCACAATGGGCTGGGCTGTTTCCCATTGATCACTAATTGACAAAATGCCTTATAGCTGGATCTCATGGTGACGTTGCCTTAACTGAAGCTCCTTCCTTTCTAACTCTAATCTGTGTCAAGTTGACACAAAACCCAGCCAACACACCTAAGGAATACAGCTTTGAAGTAGTGAATGATTTGACAGTACTAAATCAGAGGTCATATGCTTAGTGACCTGAGAGGGATGCCTAGTGCTCATGCTGAAGCCACTGGAAGTCGCTCTGAGGCCTTATGCAGTGTTTTTCTGGAGCTCGTGTCTCCATTATGTGGGTTGGGATGTGTTGGAGGAGGAACAGAGGAATGGCTGCTCTTGAGAAGGCATTTGATTTTCAGTTCCCTTCAGACGTCAGATGCTGTCAAGTGAAGGGCTTAATTTGGTCTGTGCTCTCAATACTCTTATGATGTTTGCTGTTCTCTCTGTGTTTTTTGTTTGTTTGCTTTTTAAGACAGTGTTTCTCTGTATAACAGGCCTGGCTGTTGTGGAACTCACTCTATAGACCAGGCTAGCATCCAGTTCACAGAGATCTGCCCACTCCTGCCTCCTGAGTGCTGGGATTAAAGTCCTGTGCCACTACAGTCAGCAAGTGTCTTTCTCTTTTTCTAAAAAAAAAAAGATTTATTTTGGTTTTAAGCGTGTGTGTGTGTGTGTGTGTGTGTGTGTGTGTGTGTAGCTGTGAGTGCAGGTGCTAGTGGGGTCCACCAAGGGCATCGGATCCTGGAGCTGGTGGTTGTGAGCCGTCCTGTTTTTTAGGTACTGAACATTTGGTCCTTTGGAAGAGCACCACTGAACACACTCCCCTCCAGTAGGGGACAGTTTCAAGACTAGCCCTGGCTAGCCTGTGCTAGGTTGGCCTTGAACTTGTGGTAGTGATCTTTCTACTTTTTCCTCCTGGGTACTAGACTGAATACTGAATACTGCGAGTCTCTTTTAAAACTTAAAGTGGCTGGAGAAGTGGCTCAGCAGTTAAGAGCACTTGCTGCTCTTCTAGTCTGTGGCAGGCAGTGGATTTAGTACATCTTCACCTTTTGTCTTCTAGATACCTTACACTGTACTGGCTTTCCACTTATTACATTACTGGAAAAAATTGCATTTTTTAAAATGAAGTCATCTGAGAAAGAAATTGACAGTTTTAAGATAAAACTGGACGTAGATTGATGGCTTGTAGATTGATCTCAGCCTTTTTGCTAAGGTTATTTGTAAACATGGGAGTGGATAATTTACTGAGAGCAGTGTGTGGCTGACTGAGATTAGGGAAACCTCACTCTCCACAGGTGGATTGGAGCAGGAACTTGGGTGTAGATAAGACTGAGAAATACAGACAGGTGAATTTTGTCTCCCTGTGCTTGCTTTCTGTTGTGCTCGTTGGGTAAAATTTGTCTTTATCTTACTAATAAGCCAAGGCAAACACCGGGAACTTAATGTTTAAAGACAGGCAATGTAAATAAAATAAGTAGGACTTTTTTTTTTTGGCAAGGTGCATTGGCATAAGTAGTTGGCTTACGCGTGCTCTCATCCCTGTGACTGGAGCTGAGACCTTCATTTGAGGTCTCTTTGCTTCTTCTTCTTCTCCTTCTCCTCTTCCTCTTCCTCCTCCTTCTCCTCCCCCTCCTCCTCCTCTTCTTCCTTTTCCTCCTTTTCCTCCTTCTCCTCTTCTTCCTCTTCTTCTTTAAACTTATTTTGCATGTGTGAAGGGTGGGAAGGAGTGCATGAATGTCATTTGTGTGGAGGTTAGAGGACAACTTACAGTCATTTCTGTCCTTCCACTGTGTGGATTTGGGGAATCAAACATGGGTCTTCAGGCTTGAAAGCAAGGGACTGAGTCTTCTTGCCCACCTGTATTAGGCTTTTCTTTTTGGTTGTTGTTTTTTTTTTTTTGAGACAGGGTCTCTCTACACAGTCCTGGCTGTCCTGGGACTCACTATTTAGACCAGGCTGGCCTCAAACACAGAGAGACCCTGCCTCCACCTCCCAAGTGCCAGATTCACAGGTGTGCCACCACACCCAGCTCTGTATTACGCTTTTCAAGGAAGGGTATAGCCTTTGATGTGACTCCCTCCTGCCAGAAGTGAGTTTGTTTCCCATAGCTTTTGTCTGCACAGGTTTTTAGAAGCTATCTGAAGTGCTGTGTGGAAAGCTTTACCTGAGTAAGCTAGACAACTGTTATGAGATTGTCGGCCTGTCAGAGGGTGAGAGTCAGTCAACACCCTGGAAGCCAGAAGAAAAGTGTTAAGATCTCGTCTGACCTATGGGAACACAAGTTTAAACAGCTTACTGCAGGACTACGGCTGGGGAACACTGATCTGCTGGACTTCTCAGAAGGAAGGCCGAGTAAAAGCCAGATAGCTGTGTTGGCCTACCTGTAATCCCAACACTCAGAGACTAGAGATCCCTCGCTAACAGGAGTAGCTGGAATTACCTATCTCCAGGTTCAGTGAGGGACTCTGCTTCAGTGACTGAAGTGGAGAGCAGTGAGGGACACTTAGTGTTAATTTTAGCCCTTTGTCACATACACATGTAAACTCACCCATACACACACACACACACACACACACACACACACACACAAAATGTCAAGTTAATTTGTTTCTTGGGTGCTTTTTTCAAGATAAACAAAGACGTTTCATAAGTGTAGCTCACAGTGGCACTAGAGCCTTGAAAATTACTGTTTGTCAGCTAGTAAAAGGATAACTCTCTAAAATTTACAGAATCAACATTATAAAAATTAAATTAAAAAAAAAAATAAGAGTTGGGCATAGTGACACCATTAATCCCAGCACTTGGGAGGGGAGGCAGAGACAGGCAGATCTCTTTTGAGTTCAAGGCCAGTTTTTGGTTCCGGGAGTTCCAGGGCTACATAGTGGGGTCCTTTTCAATACCCCCCACCCAAATTATTTTTTATTTTATGTCATAGGTGCTTTGGCTGTATGTCTGCATTGTCTGTATAGTGCCTAAAGATGCCAGAAGAGGGCACCAGTTAGAGCCTCGAACTGGAATTGCACAGGGTTGTGAGCCACCATGTGAGTGCTGGAAATCAGACCTGGCTCTCTGCAAGAGCAGCCAGTACATTGTTTTATTTTGTTTTTGTTTTTCAAGGCAGGATTTCTCTGTAGCCATGGGTGTCCTGGAACTCTGCAGATCAGGTTGGCCTCTGCCTCCTGAGTGCTGGGATTAAAGGCATTGGCCACCACTGCCCAGCCAGCCAGTACTCTTAACTGAATCTCTCCAACCCAAGGCAGGTCCTTCAATCAAGTGTCTGTCCATTATTTGCACATGGTAAGAGCAAGCTTTTTTCTTTAGTTTTTCATTTGTGTGAGTGTGTGTGTATGAGTGTGTGTGTGTGTAGACATGCATGTGAAGGTTGGAGGACAACTTGTGGGAGTTGGTTGTCTACTTCTACCATGTGAGCACTTGGATCAAATTTAGATCCTCAGGCTTGGTGGTAGGTACCCTTACCCACTGAGCCATCTCATTGACCCACAGTATATTCCAGACTGGCCTTGAGCTAAGGCTTCCTGCCTCAGACATCCTAGTGCTGGGATTGCAGGTGTGTGCCATTAGGCCCAGCCACTAGCCTTCTTAACACTGTATCTCTAACACTGAATGAGTTGCCTGGACTATACTTATTTTTGCTGATCACTATGGATGTTAGAAAGATTCTAGTCCTGGGAGACCTGTGTTTGTCTTGGTGTGAGATAGATGGTGTGTGTCATGGATAGCGCTTGGTATCGCCTGTCTTATGTTAGTGAGTTCAGTCTGTCTTAGCCTCATCATTCCTGCAGACAGGATCCATCTGCAGCCTGTAGGGTGCTGAATACTACCTTCTCACCCGTCTTTCCTCACAGAACAGGATACTCCTGGCTGGAAAGGTGTCCTCGTGCTTATGTGTGTCTCAGGTTTAATTTCTTTCCCACTGCAGGCATTAGGTAAGACGTGAGTTCCCAGAAAATGAATTCCCTAGATGTTACTTTCTTACCATGGCCCACAAAGTCTGGCACTATCTTCCGGGCCCGTGTGTGTGCATCTGTATAGATCCTCATGTCTCTGGCTGCTTTCCCTCATGCTCACGTTGACACTGTACCAGCCTTTCAGCTCTTTTAGTCAAGCACATTCTTCTCCCACCTCAGCATCTTGACACATGTTTTTCCCTCTGCTTGGAAAGCTTATCCCCGTTCTCAAGAAAGACCAGTATTTCAGCCACTCGTGTCTGACTTACAGATCACCTGCTCTTCTTCCCGCCTCATCAAAGAGCTCACCCCATTACTTTCTGTTTGGTTTTCCTAGTGTTTGTCTGCAGCCCATATCCCTGGCTAAAGCAGTCATGTCAATTTTCTCTTATGTGGTTGGTGTCTTCTTCCCCTAGAAGGGAGGCTTTAAACAGTGAGTTTTCTTGTTTTACTTTGTTGTGTCATTCCTGGGACTTAGTGTGACACCCTCCTGACTTAAGCACCAGCAGCTAGATTTGTTGAATGAGTGTGTATGTTAACTGAGCATACGGCGATGGCATAATACATATGGCTAAGTGAGGTAATTTCCCATGTGTGTCAGAAGCAAGAACAGAGCTGGAAAGTGTTTTCAGTTACCAGGAAGCACTTTTCCCTTTGTCCTAATGTCACCAGAGCCGAGCAGGATTTCAGCCATTTCATTCATTGCCAGTGTAGCTTTTAGACATAGTGTCTGTTCTGAAAGACTACTAGGAGGCTTCTAGTGGCTCCTCAGATCCTGTGGCAAAACTGTGACTGAAGCAAACATCCCCTGAAGGGAGCATGAATGAGTAGAGACACATCACATTCATGGATCAGAAGACTGGTGTGCTGGAGATGTCAAAGTGTAGTATGTATCAGGTCATCCAGTGTGTATGCCAGTAAAGACGCAGGAAGCATAAACTGAGGTAGAGCGGGCTAGCTCCACAAGGTAACATTGTTTTCCTCGCCAGAAAAGACGCAGGAAGCATAAACTGAGATAGAGCGGGCTAGCTCCACAAGGTAACATTGTTTTCCTTGCTGTATACACATATCTGTTTACAAGCCTGATCCTACAACTAAACTGCTAGCTCTTTAGAAATCTCTTTCTGTGTCATTCTACTGAGCTAGTCTATCTTTCTCTTCAGCTCTTCCAAACACAAGAGGGCTTCTTAGCTGTCCTTCCTAGAATACTGTTGTGTTTGTTTGAACCTGTGTCCTGCCAGCTGCTTCTCTCTTATTCCTGCAAGACCAAAGAGAAAATCCCTATCTCTTACCCAGAGCGCCTTCCGCAAAGGTTCTTCCAAGCCAGAAAGGGGAGGGGGGGGGGGGGGAGAGAGAGAGAGAGAGAGAGAGAGAGAGAGAGAGAGAGAGGTCTGCAAGCTAAATCAGTAAGGCTCAGCCATTTCACCTTTTTGGTGGGGCAGCTCAAGGCCATCCAGCTGACTTCCTTGACTTCCTTTTCCCAAGCAACTTGTCTTAAAATAGGCAGGAACTTTCCTGTCTTTAACATTATTGTCTATGGAGGCTTTTAGAGGCACACCCAAACTGTATCTCTTTAGGACACACCTAACCACATCTGACATCCATTTAAGTGTTTCTATTTTGTTAACAATTAGGTTTCCTGTGTACAATAATCAAATACCCTGTAATATCAGAGGCTGGCCTAGAGATTCAAATAGTTGCAACCAAAATAGCCCCTCCCCTTTAAAAAAAAAAACGTGTTCATTCATTCTTTTTGAGTCAAAGTCTCACTGTGTAGCCCAGCCTGGTCTCAAACTGTGATCCTACTGCCTCCGCTTCCCAATGCTGGAATTATAGGCGTGTGCCCTGTGCCTGAATTCTCAACAAGACTGTGTGTGTGCAGCATGTGAATAAAGTAAGTGCAGAATTTAGATGGGAAGGTAGAGAAACTAGACTAGCCAAAACAATATAGTTAGAGAAACTTCCCTAGGTCAGTGGTTTCACCTGTGGGTCACAACCCCCACAGGGGTCACATTAGACATCCTCCATATCTGATATTTACACTATTCATGACAGTAGCAAAATTACAGTTAAGAAGTAGCAGTGAAATAATGTTATGGTTGGAGGTCACCGCAACATGAAGAACTGTATTAAAAGGTTGCAGCATTAAAAAGGTTGAGACCTCTGCTCTCTGTAAATTCAAGGCTCACTCTAACAAAACTGAAGAGATAAAATGTTCATCACAGAGTTGAACAGAGCAGAACAGAGTCCAGAAACACAGGAGGACCTTTTTGCAGAGGTGTGATGGTAGCAGCTCTCCAACAGGTGGTGTTGATGGCTAGGTATCCATTTGCCGGGGATCGTCAACCTACAGCTGCCTTCTACACAAATGAATTCAAAAGAGATCTCAGGTGTAGACTACGAACTGTAAAACTCCCAGTGAGCGGGAGGTCTTCATGGCCTGTTCTGCGTTAGAACTCTTGGATGTGACTCTCAAAATACAAACCAAGAAGGCTTGAGTGTTGGCACACGCCTTTAATCCTAGCACTTGGAAGGCAGAGGCAGTCAGATCTCTGTGAAGCCAGCCTGTTCTACAGAGCTAGTTCTAGGATAGCCAGAGCTACACAGAGAAACACTGACTTGGGGGTGTGGGGGTAGCCATAAACCATGAATCGAAGAAATTAATAAAATGGAAGACAAAAATTTAAGTTTATTTTAAGTTTATTTTACCAAAAACAATGAAACAAACTTGGGAAGACATTTTAAAATCATGTAGCCAAGAAAGGGCTCTACAAACTCAGTTGTTAGACAGCCCAATTTAAAAGGAGGCATAAAACGAAAACTTGCCAGAGAGGACCTGTAGGTAGCAAGTGAACGGATATTCAATATCATTAACTATCAGGAAAATGCAGACTACACCATGAGATCAGGCCTGCTTTAGAGTGAAGTACAGAACAGACAGATGATACCTAGCAATGACCACAGTGCTGTCCGCTTGAAATGCTTGCTGCTGGCAGGAGGGACTGACTACACTTGGCAATAGTACAGCTGCCCTAGAAGATGGTTTGGCAGTTTCTTCTAAAGCTAAACACCTAGAGGCTGGAGAGTGGCTTACCAGTTAAAAACCCTTGTTGCTCTTCCGGAGGACTTAAGTTTCTTTCCTGGCAGGGGTGTCCAGTGGCTTACCACACCTCAAGTTCTAACTCTCAAGGGAGCAGACACCCTATTCAGGCTTCCAGGAACACCCACACACATGGGGTGTTTGCTTACGTACACAAATATGTAAATTTAAAATAATAAAAAACCTATCCTATTTGAGATAGGGTCACTGTATAGGTCTGGCTGGCCTGCCCTTCAAATTCTGGGACTAATGTTTATACTATCACTCCTGGCCCAATAAAGAAATGTTAAAGAAAAAGCTAAACAACCATTTAGCTGGATATGGTGCTTCTTGTCTTCTGTACGTGTGTGTGTGTGTGTGTGTGTGTGTGGTGTGCCACAAGCTTGTCAGCCTTTCAGTAGATCTTTGTGACCTAGCAGCCTGAGCCCTAGATAGTTACCAAAAGAAAGGAAAAAGCTACACTCAGACAAAAGCATGAACATGGATATTTATAGCGGTTCTCCCAAATACCGAAGACTGTAGATAACGCAAATGTCCTTTGGAGGATGCTGAGATGCGCAGACTACTGTATTCAACAATGAGGAAGGAGAACTACAAATGCCTCAGGAAAGATGTGCAAGCTATCAGTGCACACAAACAACAGTGTGGCTGAATCTCAAGGACAGGATGCACGAAAGAAGCCGGCCTCTCAGGGCCACACACCACACACTTTGACAGATGCCATTCTTAAAAGGGAAAACCACAGGATGGAGAGCAGGCCAATGCAGCCGGCCTGTTGTGGGTGGAGCAACTTCCAGGATGTCAGCAGGGCATTCTGTGTCCTGGCTGGAGGTAGTTATACAGAGTCTAGAGTATCAGTGTGACTGCGTACCCACAGACAGAGATTTTACTACTTGATCATTTAAAATAAAGCTCCCACACCCTGCAGTAGTAGCTCTGGGGTACTAAGTACTGAACAAAAGCCTCGAACTAGATGTATGTGGCATAGAAGCAAGTATGATGGGAGGTACATCTGTCTAGTGACCTTCATCACTATGTAAATAAGCAGACGAAATTTGCCACACAAGTTAGCCAAAGATTTTCCGTAGCTGATTGGAGCAGCCAACTGCAGTGGTTTTATGCCCCCCCCCCTTTAATGTTTTTCAAGACAGGGCTTCTCTGTGTAGCCCTGGCTGTCTTGGAACTCAGACATCCACCTGCCTCTCCCAAGTGATGGGATTAAAGGCGTGTGCCACCACCACCCAGCTGTTTTACATCTTTTTTTTTTTTTAAGATCATTAAGACTGTTAAAGTTACAGCTGGTGGTCATAATTATTTAATATTTCAGTAAACCTTTCCAACCTTTTTTTTTTTTTCAGAGTATTTTACTTTGTCCATGTGTTTTTGCCTGCACATATCTATGTGTACCTCATAGAGATCTGCTGCCTGCCTTGCGCAGGTCCCTGCAGGACCTTTGAGATAGCCTTATAGAGAATGTTTGTGTCTTTGATACTATGTTCTCACAGTCTAGGCTTCAGATGCATAGGCAAGGTGTTTTGGGGAGCCTCCAGGACACTGACCTGGTCCTCACATTCATCCTTCCCAAGATACAGGATAGGAAATGAATATCTGAAGCCTCACTCAAGACCAGCTTCCCTGGCTGCTAGAAGAGCTACATCTCAAAGATGAGGGGCCCAACCACCTTTAATGCTATGAGCATGCCATGCTGAGAAGGAGCCTATCCCCAGTGGCTATGGGGTCAGGTCGTCCTGAGTCGTGCACCCATGAGGACATCCACTGTGCTGTACCCTATCACCGCATCACGCTTACTAATAAGGCTTACATTTCAAAAGAAAATACCGATGTTTAGGGGCCACCCCCAAGAACCTTACAAAAATGAGAGTTGGGATATGTAAGCCAAGACTTGGACTTGTGTGTGTGTGTGTTTATATGCACACGTGCGCATGTACACATGTGTTTGTGTAAGTCTCTGCAGTGATTAAGCAAAACATACTGGTTTGAGATCCAAAGCTGATGGGAAAGGATGAGAGTCAGTTATAGGCGAGAGAGATAGAATCAGGGTGCATTATGAATACACAGGGCAGTGACTCTGAGTCCACCATCCCAGAAGGCTTGCCCAACAAGATAAAGGGTGCGCATGGGGCTTCAAGCTAGAGCTTGAAGGAGACAGGACACAGGTGGAGGCCTCCAAACCAGGGAGTATGACAGACTGACTTGCAGGCTGGAGTTTCTGATGGCCAGGTCCAGGCTACCTTCCTGAGAACATGTGTGGGAATCTGTTTATAGCAGACAACCCAAGCTGTGCACCGGTCAGGCGTTGTGCTGTGGGGCATGCATTCCGCAGTTGGAACCGGTATCCAGAAGATTCCTTTATGTTGTACAATTAGAACCTCTGTGGGAGAAGTATGACTAAAGAGCTTCCTCTAAGCTGGGCTTATTCCTGTGTGTTGCATTAGCGTTGCTTGCTTTGTAGTACAGCTCTCTAAGTAGCCATGCTGAGCTTCCTACTCGGGAATGCTGCAGTTTTCAGGTTCCCAAGGGAACCAGTTTGTGGATGCACCATAAAACCAGAAAACATTCTTGTTAGTGTCCCTTCAGACAAACGTTGTTATTTCCCAGACATAACCATCTTGCGGGCTGCAGGCCTGCCTTTGCCCTTGTTGGAGAAGCAGGTGCAATGGGATCTGGGGAAGAAGGTGGTTTTCAGTTTCCTGATCTTTCCCAGGAGCAGCAGCCAAGCTGGACAGATGACCTGCCACTCTGTCACCTCTCCGGAGTTGGTTCAGCTTCCAACCGTAGCTACTCTGCTGATGGCAAAGGCACTGAGAGCCACCCTCCAGAGGACAACTGGCTCAAGTTCAGGTACGTGTGTTAGCATGACTGAACAGAGAAGGTGGGTTCATGAGCAAGAAAAGAGACTCTCTTGCCACCTCCATGTATGAGGCTTGCCTGTGAAGTGGGGCCTGTGGGAAGTGTCCGCTGCTATAGTCCTTTCCATGTCTTCTCAAGCCAGTGGCCTACTGTGGGACAGGGATGGAGGAGGCTGGACAGGGAAGACTCAGCAAACAGGTCATTTTTGTATTGAAATCATGGCCACAGTGTGGGGACTCCGATGAGTGCCTGAAGCCTTCTCTGCCTTTAGTCCCTCCCCAGTTCCTTTCCTACTTCCTCCACCACCTGCATGCTCCCAGTTTCAGCCCTCCCCCTGCCCTCCCTCTGCTAGAAGTGAAAACAACTGCTTCCTGTATGGGGTCTTCAATGGCTATGATGGCAACCGCGTGACCAACTTTGTGGCACAGAGGCTCTCTGCAGAGCTCCTGCTGGGCCAGCTCAACACTGAACACACTGAGGCTGATGTGCGACGGGTCCTGCTGCAGGTGAGAGGATTGGGTAGGTGCCAATGGCCTGGCTGGCTTGTATGTCCTTCATTCCTGAGAACTTGGGCCCTGCAGATCTAAGTGCAGACAGGGTGATCTGAAGACTGCCTGCTTCTTCATCCACTACCAAAGATCAGTTCTGGGTACATTTCATGATGGAAGGGGATCCTTGCTGACAGGAGTCCAGGACAGGCAGGGAGCAGCAGCTTTTCCATTGGTAGCAGGACTGACTTGGGAAAAGGCATCATGGGAACAGAGGCTCTGTGGAGATAAGGTTCTCGACAGTGACCCCTTCCTTTGCTTGAGCTGTCAGGAGTTGATTCTCCAGTGTGCGTGTTCTGGAACTATTCCCAGCCTGTTCTGTCCTATAACTCCCTGCTAGGGCTGTGGTTTTTTATTGATGTGCTGGGATTTCCTTCTACCCAGGAAGGCTTCTTAGTCTTTGAGAAATTGGTCCTAGACTTTTCTGTTCTCTGTGCTCCTAGACTGGAGCTTTGCAGAGGCTAGACCAGGAGGAAGCTTTCTCCTCCACCAGTATCCAGCAGGTCCTGACAAAGGCCTCTTGAGAAGAGGTTGCCATGCCCCTACGCTCAATGATGAAGCACTCCTGGACTGTCTCACTTCCCATGAACCCAAGTGAGCAGCACTGCTGTTCACACCCAGCGGTCTTGAGCACAGGGCCTGGCCCCTCCTCCTGCCTCCTCTCTCATTCCTCTGCATTAGTAGCACCCTTCTCCCATCCCACAGCTAAAGGTCTTTGTCAAACAGTAGTCAGAAAGGCCCACATAGGAGGCAGAAGTGATATGTGTCACCCGTCACACGAGGCCGTCCATGAATGCCATGGATTTGTTACTCTCCGTAGGGACATCTTAGCAGGAGGTGATGGTGGCATTTGAGCCAGCCCTTGCCTTGCCCTGTGTCTCTTCAGGCCTTCGATGTGGTGGAGAGGAGCTTCCTGGAGTCCATTGATGATGCCTTGGCAGAGAAAGCAAGCCTCCAGTCCCAGCTGCCGGAGGTGACCTACTGTCTGTACTAGCACTGCTGGTTGCAGTGCTCACCCTGTGTCACTTGCCGCCCATGGGCACAGCAAGGCTTGCAGCAGGAGTCATGAGGCAGCATCCTGACGGGCAGGCTGGGGTGGCAGTAGGTGTATTCCTGTAGAGACTCCAGCCCAGCAGTGGGCAGCTTTTCTCAGAGGCTCATCCTTAGATGACAGGGATAGGTGGAAGGAAAGGCCTTTTCAGGTTCTGTGATCTGATTTAGTCCAGACCATAGTCTCCTTCAGGCTGTCCCTTGTTAAAACAACAGTGACCTTCCTAGGGCATCCTACAGGTATACAGCCTGGCCACATCTTTGCTGGTCATCTGTCTGTCTTGGCTGCTCAGGGGCCTTACATGCTTTCTCTCAAGGGAAGGAGAGGGTTGGTAAGGTGGTCCTCAGGCACCCATGCTGCTCTGATCTCTTGATGATGGCTTGCAGGGTGTACCCCAACACCAGTTGCCACCTCAGTATCAGAAGATCCTTGAGAGACTCAAGGCCCTGGAGAGGGAGATTTCAGGAGGGGCCATGGCCGTTGTGGCGGTCCTTCTCAACAGCAAGCTCTACGTTGCCAACGTTGGTGAGCCACCACCTGCCCCAGACCAGTCTGCTTTCTGTCTGTGTGTACCCCAAGCTTCCCAGGGTGACTGGGCCTGCTCCTCCCCATTCTGTTGCCTATGTCAATCCCAGATGGAAGGACAGAGCGAGGCAAGTGGGTGTCTGGCTCGCCATGAGTGGCGTCTTCTTAATTACTTACGTGTATAGGTGTTTTGCCGACATGTATTGTCTCTACCACATGTGTGCCTGGTGCTTGCGGAGGCATCTGACTCCCCGGTACTGGAGTTACAGACTGTTGTGGGCCACCACATGGGCACATGGCATCCTTTGGAGGAGCAGCCAGTGCTCTTAACTGCCGAGCCATCTGTGTGTGTGTGTGTGTGTGTGTGTGTGTGTGTGTGTGTGTGTGTTGTCTCTGCACATAGCAGGGCTGGCATATGAGGCAAGAAGAAAATCCAGTTCAGCATGATTTAGTAGCTGGCATTGGTTCAGACTTCTAGAGCAGCAGTTCTCAACCCTTTGGAGATCAAATGACCTTTTCACAGGGGTCACCTAAGACTGTCAAAAAACATGGATGTTTATATTACGACTCATAACAGTAGCAAAATCACAGCTCTTTGGTAGCAACAAAAATACTTTTATAGTGGGGGGCCACCACCTGAGGCACTGTATTAAAAAGTGGGAGCATTGGGAAGGTTGAGAGCCACTAGTGTAGAGTCTGACAGCAGGCAGTTTATTTTAGGCTGATAGTACAATTTGGAGTAAGTTTCCAGGTATCACAAGTCCATGGACACAGTAAGACAGAACTGCACCAACACTCTAGTTTCTTTGCTTTGCTTTTTTAAGACAAGGTCTCTCTGCATAGCTCTGGCTGTCTTGGAACTCACTCTTTAGATCAGGCTGTCCATGAAGTTGCAGAGATCCCCCTCCCTCTGCCTCCTGACTGCTGGGTTCCAAGGCCTGTGCCACCATACCCAGAGAAGCTCTTCAAAGTACATGTCACTTCTTTCATGAAGATGGGTTTTATAGATAAACCACATGTATTAAGATCGTAAGGCCTTAGGGAAGGATCTGGTGTGTCTTGAGGTCAAGTAGGCTGTTAACCACCTCCACTCCCAGTCCTCTGGGTGAAAAACAGCTTGTGTGCCTCTCTTTGAGAGACAGCCCTGCATGTTCAACATTTGAGGTTTCCTAGTGCTTATCTGTGGGCACAAGGGCCTCTGTGTGCCCAACATCTGCAGCCCCATGGCTTCTTCCTTTGAAAGAAATTCCTTGGAGTGAAGGCCTGCTCTGCATTCTTAAAAACAGCAGGAAGCTGGGTGATGGGGACACTTAGATTTAATGCCAAAGGAGGGGTCCATCAGGGACTCAAGAACCTGAACGTGATACATGTCACTATGAGGAATCAGTAGCTGGCCACTCATGGTGTCCCTGACTCCCTTCCTCCTCTTAAGATTTTCTTAGAATCAACTTGGGAAGCATCGAACAGCTGATAAATCGTGCATGCCCCGCGCTAGCCCAGACACTTTCTGTCCTGTAGCAGGCTTGCTTCATCCAGAGCCCCATATTCACAAATTATTTCAAAGCCACCACAGACATTGTACCAAGAGAATCTGAAGATTTGGTATGGACCCCTGGGGAAAAGTCTATTACTAAACTCAGTCCTGTGATCATACTGTAGCCTGAAGCCTGCTTCCCTGCTGAGGGGACTGTCCTTGCCTGGTGATTTACCCGTGCTCTGAACCCCTTGGTGTGTGTGACACCTGTTTGTCTTTTCTGTTGTGTCAGTGGCTCCTGTTCCTCCCTCTGCTTAATCTTGGTCAAATTTTGCTGCAGGTACGAACAGGGCCCTTCTGTGCAAATCTACAGTGGATGGGTTACAGGTCACCCAGCTGAACATGGACCACACCACCGAGAATGAGGACGAGCTCTTCCGTCTGTCACAGCTGGGTGGGTAGAGAGGCTGGGCAAGGGACCTATGGAAATGGGGAGGTTGTTCCCTGGGCTCCCTCTGGTCCCTCTGGTAGCTGGGTGAAGGAAGTACAGGCTGAAGTACTGGGCCTGTAGCCAGAGCTGGATCTGTTGCTGGACAGTTGTGACTTGGGAAATTCTTCGTCTGTGTGGTGTGGGTAGTGAACCCCCTTCAGAGAGTTAATGTGTGTAGACTACTTTCCAGAGAAATACCTGGCACATACTAGGCACATGTCCCTGTTCCTGACAGAGACCAAGAGAACAGAGAAGTTCTGCAATCCCAGTGTCTCTGGTGCCTTTCCTTCTCTTCCAGCTCTGCAGACACTGCTGCCTCCTGAGCTCTGGGCACAGGCAGACAGGACTGTGCAGGCTAGTGCTGCCGTGCCTGAAGGGAGAGGCCTGTTATAGTTACTTTCCTCATTGCTGTAACCAGATCCCCGACAGAAGTACCTGAGGACAGGAAAGGGTTTTTTTTTGTTGTTGTTGTTCTGTTTTTTTGGCTCATGCTTTAAAAGCTGTAACCATCCGTCATGACAGGGAAGCATGGTAGCTGAGCCTCCACTGGTGGTGGTAGCATTTTATGACAGCTAATTACTAAATCTTAGCAAATTAGGAAGAGAAGTACCAGAAGCTTGTTGGTCTACACCTTTCAAAGTTCACTGTACAGTCCTACTTCCAGCCAGACCCCGTATTCAAAAGGTCCCAAAGCAGCACTGCCAACTAGGAACGAAATGTTCAGACACACGAGCCCATGAGGACATGCTACCTTCAGACCATAGCAGGGCCTGAGTGAGGGATGTTCTGTTAAGGATGGGGGGCTGAGAACATGGGACACCTGAGTTGTCCTCTGTGGTACACTGGTACTGTGTGCATTTCCTGTTATTTTGCCCTCACTTACCATGTGCACGGATGTCACAGCCACATCTCCTTTAAACTCTTCACTGAGGAAAAGTGGGCTGACCACCTTGTCCTCTCTCTGTAGGTTTAGACACAGGAAAGATCAAGCAGGTGGGTGTCATCTGTGGACAGGAGAGCACCAGGAGAATTGGGGATTACAAGGTTAAATATGGCTACACTGACGTTGACCTGCTCAGGTAGGTGGCCATCTCTGCAGCCCTAGCCGTTTGTAAGACCGGAGGACCTCGGTTAGAAGCAGACACCCGGCTGCAGTGGCAGGGTTACCATTGAAAGCCCAGGCCCAGTGGGATACTGCCTGCCTCCCGAGAGCTAGGGGTGGAGTAGGGCCTAGGTCAGCAGTCTGGTCCTGTCAGCTAGGCCCACAAGGGTCAAGGAGGGAATTGACCAAGTCCAGGAAGCTAAAGTGCCACAGAGCCTGGCTGGAGGGTCCAGTGATGGCATGAGGTGCCAGAATGGACAGGAACTGATGGGTCCAATGTTTCGTTAGTTCTTGCCTTTCACTTAGCCAGGTGGAGCTGGGGGTGAATCATCGGTTTCCCTCCATGGCCCTTCCCTATGCATGCACCCAAGTCCCCACGGCAGTCACAGTTCTGGTGAGCCTTTGTTGTACCTGGAGTGCTCACTCCTAATGCATGGCCTTTTATCCGCCCCTTATTCAGGCCCTCTAAACTAGCTGCTGTCACTGTCACTGGACAGGCATGTCCATGAAAGGAAACTGAGACATGGAGACGTTCAGGAGTCTGGCCAGTCATAGTGCAGGTGATGGACCCAGGCATCCTTAATTTAGAACACGTGTCCTTTACCGCTGTCTAGCTTGGGTGGGGACATCTCATGAGTGCCTATGTGGTGCCAGTATCGTGTCACAGCCAGAGACATCCTCAGCAGGGGCCCGGCCCAGTTAAGTTAGCATTCCTTCCCCTCCCAGAGTCTGAACATCCAGTACTTAAGAGCTTTGTCTCTAATTTGCACGGTTCAGTTTACTTTATTGGGTAGGAGGTCTGTGACAGAGCACTTCAGAAAGGGTACACACAGCCTTCTATCTCAAGCCAGACCTCCCTCACACCGAGGCTGCTAGGCCCATATGTGTCCCCAGGTGTCTTTGCACACGCATATGCACTGTGTGCTTGTGTGTGTTGTGGGAGTTGAGGTGCATCCACAAACTCCTCTGGCTCCTCCCCCTCTCTTCTCTAAGCCACCTTATTAACATCGGACTGTTGAAAGACTGCTCCTCTAACAGGAGCAGTTAGGTGTGGTTGGACAGGTCACGAGGCATCTGATTTCACGAGTGGAGTCTGTCCCTCCACCCTTGCACACCTGCCCTGAGCGACTGTCCTGCCTTATAATAAACACCATGATTACAGCAGACAGTTGTGTCAGCATCTGCCTGAGCAGCCCCAAGAGAATGGCTCAGCGAGTTTCCAGGCTTCCCTCCTCAGTCTCTTGTCAAGAGTGTCCTCACAGGGCATGTGCACTGGAGTTTTTGACATTTAATGACTGGTACACATCCACCCTGATCCCATGCAGACTGTACTGTGTGGGATCTTAATTGGAAGAGACTTCCATCTTGTCCAAGTTATGGCAAGAGGATGAGCTTTTGTTTATTTTTAAATTAAAGAGGCCGTTACTAGTAACCCAGACTGAGACCTCTGTTGTCTTTCTTTGAACTTCTCGTCCTCCTGGCACAGCTGCCTCAAGCACTGGGAAGATAGGCATCATCATATCACCCATCTGGCATACTGGCTCCCGTATGTCATCTGTGACATCCTTGTAAGATGGTGTCCTGGCCAGGTGTAGTGGTGGTACAAGTTTGCCATCCGGCGTTTGAAAGGTAGAGGCAGGAGTATCAGGAGCCCACGGTTACCCACAGTTACATAGTTGTGGATCAGTGGAGCCACATGAGACCTTATCAATGACTAAACAAATAGTAACAGCCTTCCTGATGTCCCATCTGACCGGCTGTGCCAGGAAGTACAGGGTAGAGCCTGGATCTGGCATCTGACCGACCTCATGACCCTGGGCTTTACTTTAGTGGCTGACCTCAGAAGACTGGTCTAGTCTGCTTTTCTCTTTCCTTCTGTCTCTTTCCCTCTTAGCAAGTCAGGTGTTTTATTTTTAATGTTCTGAGTGTAGATTCTTACCCTCAGCAGAAGCAATACCCCCTCCCCAGGGGGGGTGCTTTTCCACACAAAGCCCTCCCTCCCTTCTCTCTCTCATAGCGCTGCCAAATCCAAACCCATCATCGCAGAACCTGAAATCCATGGTGCACAGCCTCTGGATGGCGTGACAGGCTTCCTGGTGCTGATGTCAGAGGGCCTGTATAAAGCCCTGGAGGCAGCCCATGGGCCTGGGCAGGCCAACCAGGTGAGCTGAGGAGGACCTGGCAGGTGGCTGGAGCCCTGATTCTCAGATGCTGTCACCAGACTTCATTTTAGGGCTCAAAGTCAGGGCCTGAAGCAGAAAGGGGAATTGGGAACTGCACTGCCCTGGGGCTGCAGGGAAGGGCTGTGACCTGCTGCTCACAGCAGAGCCCATGTGCAGGCTCCTTCCCCTTCCTACTGGGGCCTCCGGCTATCTCCTCTGTGGCAGATTCTCCCTCTGAGGATTATGGAGAGGTTAAGTGTGAGAGGATACAATTCTTCAACCAGTGGAGCCCCTTGATTTTCTACAACTTAGAGCTACCAGATAGACAGTAGCCATCAAAGTGATTTCCAGGGGTGTTCTGCTTACTGAGGCTGCTGGGCAAGTGCTCTACCAGGAGATTATACCCACAGGTCCTATTCTATCTTCATGTTTTGAGAAAAGCAGTTGCCTGGGCTAGGTTCGAACTTGCTGTGTAATCCAGGTAGGCCTCAGGCATAGCATCCTCTTGCCCCAGCATCTCAGGCCGTGCCACAGTGCTTGGCTAGCATTTGAAGGGTAGCTGCCTGTACCTTGGGCTGCTGTGTGACCAAGTTTAGGTATGTCCATCTTTTTAGATGTGGTTCTTGTACGTATAAGAAGGTAATCTTTTTCTGGTTTTCTTTCTTTTTTTCTTTTTGATGGAGTCTTGCTCTGTAGCCTACACTAGCTTGAAACTTACGAGATAGTCCAGGCTGGCCTTAAATTTGGAAGTCTTCTGCCTCTTCCTCCTCAGTGCTGGCATTACAGGTGTGTGCCCTAGCACTCAGCTCTGCCTCCCCCTCTTAGTAAAGCCTGGCTGTCACCTGACTCCTGTGTTCAAGGCTTCCCACCCATTTTATTTTATCCTTCATTCCAGCAGCCTGGAGCATAGAGGGCCCAGTGGTTACTTCTTCACGGAGGTCTAGGGTCCTGTGTCAGGCAGTATGGCTGCTAGCCACAGGCCAAGCTTGTGCACTGGGTCCAGGTTCTTCCCCCTTCTTCTCCCCTGGGCTCCTGCTTCCAGGAACTACAGCCAGTGCTCAGGTAGAGACTTGAGTTTGTACTTTTGATCTTTTTGGTTTGTTTGTTCTTTTTTCTTTGAGACAGGTTCTTACTCTGGATGGCCTGGCACTTGCAGTGATCCCCCTGCCTCTGCCTCTTGAGTATTGGGGTACAAATATGCACCACCACACTTGGCTGGGCTTTTGATCCCTCAGTGTGGGTTTGTTTTTGTTTTTTCTTTCTTTTTTTGGTCTTCACAGTAAAAGCATCTACTAGGTTTTAGAATACACCAGACACAGGACTTCTTGGAGGGCAGTTCCAGGCAAAATGCCTTGCATTTAGCACAGATGTTTTATCCAGGGAAGAGGCACAACCATAGCCATGTGTTATGTAAATCCTGGTGACAACCCACTGAGGTGGATATAACCTACTTAGAGGTGTGGAAGCCAGTAGAGAGATCACAAAGTCCCACACCTTTTCTAATCAGCGCGTTCCAGAAGGATTGTCCCGAACAGCTTGGAAAGCTCAGGTTGCAGTTGACTGGCAGAGACGTCCTTCAGCTGCTGGGCTAATGATCTCTAAGTCCCCTACACAGGGCTCTGGAACTTTAGCCCCTCCCCCCAGTCACCCTGATTCCTTATCATGTCCTCCCTCCATACCCCAGGAGATTGCTGCAATGATTGACACCGAGTTTGCCAAGCAGACCTCCCTGGATGCGGTTGCCCAGGCTGTGGTAGACCGCGTAAAGCGTATTCACAGTGACACCTTTGCCAGTGGTGGGGAGCGTGCCAAGTTCTGCCCACGGCATGAAGACATGACCCTGCTGGTGAGGAACTTTGGCTATCCATTGGGTGAAATGAGCCAGCCTACACCAACCCCAGCTCCAGGTATGTACGCTATGTACTATACAGGCGGGAGCACCTGAGGTGAGTCCTGGGCTGGAGGCAGCACAGAATGGCTGATAACATGAGCTCCATGCTTACAGTGCAGGTGGAGCCAGGGCTTGCTCAGCACAGGCCATCAGAGTCAGACTGAGCTGCAAGCCTTGTTCCGTTTGTCTGTGAAGTAAGGCTCACTTGCCCTAGCCACCCTTGGGCAGGTGGTAGAAGTGGCAGCTGCCACCATTGATGGTGGAGTCCCTCCTAGCCTGTGGCCAGTGTGGTCACTTCTCATCCTTACTAGCAACCCTAACAGGAAGAAGAAAGGCTCTAACATTCAGGGACCTGGATGAGGTCAGGTGTAGGACAGATGGCCCACCCCAGAACCTGGCACTGAGTCTGACCATTTGGGGCTGTGGAGACATTTCACTCCTTCCCTTTTTCCTTTTTAGTCCTTGAATCAAGCTGCTTGGGCAGTGGTGAGGCCTGTACTGGTTCCAAGGGCTGCATTTCCTTTTCTGTTTTTAAACAAACAAACCGTGGAGCTCCTGCCTCCCATTGATCTCCCATGGATGCTGGGGAACTGGAGTCCCTCTGGCCTATTGCAACCATATTTTCAGTGGGCCTGCTTCAACAAGAAACAGTCTACCCTCTGTATTAAGGTGTCCATGCATCCAAAGCCGTGCAGTAACTCTTTCTCTGAGCCCATCCAGCATTTTATTCCACTTCCGCCTTGATCCCCAGTGGGCTTCCTTGCTGGAGGGAGGTCCCACTGCTGTTCTGGAAGAGACTCTACCAAGGGACATCTTCCCTGGGCCACCCCGAGGGTGGAGGGCCACAGTGTAGCTTAGGGGCCTCTCAGCCCTCCCGTAGCCTTTGTCACTCAAGAGTAGTCTTGAGCTTACTACCTTGGTTTCCTCCACACTGATTTCCCCTCCTCCTGATTGCTCTCTCCTGTTGCAGGGGGCCGTGTGTACCCTGTTTCTGTGCCCTACTCAAGTGCCCAGAGCACCAGCAAGACCAGTGTGACTCTGTCCCTCGTCATGCCTTCTCAGGGCCAGATGGTCAACGGCTCTCACAGTGCCTCCACCCTGGATGAAGCCACTCCCACCCTCACTAAGTAAGCTGTCCTACTCTAGAGACAGTCCTGGGTACCTGGACAGGAACAGCTGTACAACCAAGTCCTAGGGCTCAGTGGGGCGGGCTGAGAGAGGCCCTGGGGTCTGGGGACTCTGGGGTCTTTGGCCTCCAATTCTCTACCCTCACTTTTGGGGTAAGGAGTCTTATTAGACACAGGTAGAAAGGAGTGTTAGCATTAGTTCTAGCAGATACTGAACTGGACCTGAGCCAGTGGAGGCTCAGGGCACGGTGGACAAGGGGCCCGAGAAAGGAGCAAGGCAGCTACTGATGTCTCAGCTTTCATCCACACAGCTTCTCTTTTGGTTTTCTTCTGTTTTGGAGCTTGTAACATGGGGTCACTGGCTTCACGCATTTGTAGTTGGGGAGCATTGCCTCGCCTGCACTGGGTCCTCAGAGCCGCTGCTCTCTCACTATGACGTGCCCTTGCTGTCTGCTGTCTAGTTTAAGGGGCACTGGGTGTGGAGGTCATGACCCGAGAGGAGGGGTACGTTGCAGACCTGCCTGGCAGGTCTTTTGTCCACCTGCCTCCTTCATTTCTGTGACTATGTACTCTGCCCCCACCCCACCTCTTGGGGGGGGGATCACGTTTCCACATTCCAGCCCTGCACTAATGGAATAATACAGCTGCCACACCCAGCCCCTCTACACATAGAGCTTAGCCGGATGTGGCCAATTAGAAGGGCTGGCAGGGAGGGAGTGTCCCTGTTTTCCTCTGCGTCTCCCTCTGCCTCTTCAGAGGGCCTCCATCTGTCCCCAAGTCTTTGCTGCTGCTGTTCCTGCCACCACCTCTGGATGGAAAGGCCTGGTAGACATCTGGCCATCATGGGTAGCCGTGTGTTGTCCCCAGCACAATCAGCAGAGCCTTCCCTCCCCACCAGGCTTCCCCAGGAAACCACCAGCTGTGTCCACAAAGCCAATCAGGCAAACTTCATGCGTCTCAGTCTGCCTGCCTGAGCCTCACAGATCTCCTCCCTGGCTCTGAGCCTTATTCTGTCACCTAGGTCAGCCTGTCTTTAAAAACATCTCACCCAGCTGGCTTCTCTAGGATATTGGCAGAGAGGCCTGAGCCTAAAGGGCCACTCTTTTTACGGGGTGGGAAGTTGAGGGCCCCTGATGCAGCTACCTCAGACTGATTCCTTCCCTCTTCTTCTGTAGCCAGAGCCCCACTCTGACCCTGCAGTCCACCAACACACACACCCAGAGCAGCAGCTCCAGTTCTGATGGGGGCCTCTTCCGCTCCAGACCAGCTCACTCACTTCCACCTGGAGAGGATGGCCGTGTTGAGCCCTATGTGGACTTTGCTGAGTTTTACCGACTCTGGAGCGTGGACCACGGCGAGCAGAATGTGATGACGGCACCTTAGTCTGGCCTCAGAGTGCAGCCTTGGCACAACTTTGTGTAGACACAGAGGGCTAGTGCCAAAGCAAGACGAGCTTCTTGACCTTTGCAGGTGCCATGGAACCCGTGGGCAGTGACTCACTGATGTGCTGCAGGTTCAACCCCCAGCCCTTGGCTGTAGCCTGAGTACAGACTGGATTGCTGGTCCACACAGGAAGCTGGAGTCCAGACCACAGGCATCCTTAGATGGGGCCAAATGAGAAAGCTGCAGGTGGCTTACAAACCAGCAAGAGTGACTCGTGACATGTTCAAAAGAATAGCAAGAAGCCGTCCTGTGGACGGCTACCCCAACTACCACAGGCTAGATAGACACTGCTCCCTCGAGACTGCTCTACCTGCCTTAACTTCCCCTGGAATAGCTGTGGCCTCTTCTAGTGCCCTTTACCTCTGGGTGGTCATCCCCTTCCCATCTTTCAGCCCAAACTCCTAGATCCAGAGCCGAGAGTAATGGGAGTGATAGGGGTTGGGGATTTAGCTCAGAAGGCCCTGGGTTCGGTCCTCAGCTCTTGGGGGTGGGGGAAGATAATAGTGGGAGTGGCTGCCTGTCACTGGATGTCACTGGAAAAGTCCAGAGAAGCAGAGGGGCCTGTAGTAGCCACGGGGGAGCAGGACAAGGAAGGACCAGAGAGAGCTGGCCAAGGAATGTTAGTCCTGGGCTGCAAGTCAGCCAGCTGGCAGCTGAGGTAACTCAGAGAGCTGGCTTCCCAATGGGCTGCAAATGGTAGGCCAGGCCCACCAAGTAGCCGCAATTCTGCTTCTAGACCCTGCCCTGGGTTGGGGCAGGCCAAATCTGAAGCCAGTGCCTTCCTCCCAGCTGGTACTGGGAAGGCAGTGATAGGGAGTGCTGAGCCAACAGCCTTCACTCTGATGAGGAAGCTGCTTGGCTCTGGGCTCTCCTGAGGGAGGAGTGGGAGATGGCTGTGAGAGGGAGGAGGTTGAGTCTTGCCCACCCAGAAGACCAAGGGCATCAGGTGTGATGATGCGGACATACAGGGGAAAGATTGTACTGGTCAGGCCCGGACTGGGACCTGTTCACACATGTTTTCTACCTTCAGACAGGAGGGTTACCACGGCTACCTGCAGTGTGCCCACCCCTGTGCCCAGAGGAGGAAGCAGGCCGGGTGCTCCATGTACCTGAGCCCTTCCATCAGGATTGGAGTCCAAGCTCAAATCTGTAGCCTTGTACCTGGTGTTCTGCAACCCTTTCCCCACTGTATGCAGCTGCTGGGCAGGGTGCCCAGGGTGTCCTGTTGGCAAAGGCCAGCTCAGAGCACTTCTCAGATCCATTTCCCTAAAGTGAGGCTGTTTGCTCAGTGCTGGGGTGGTGGGGAGAAGTCACCTCTGCCCTGCAGGTGAGCAGCTGTCAGCTGATGCACAAAGACTTGGGGCAAAAGAGGTCCTCCCCCCAGGAATGTGGTGCTGTTTGGTCTCTAGAAATAGAACCATGTTCTTAATGCAGTAAAGATGTCATGTGTCATCTTGTCTGTCTGTCACCCAAGCACCCAAGAGGTGGTTGCCTCCTGTTCTACTCAGGAGATTTGATAACCAGGCCTGCCAGACTGGTAAGTGCCAGTGCTGGGATTTGAACTTGAACCATCTTAGCTGCAGATACTACTGCCCTCACCTGCTGAGCATGCGTTTTGCCACAGGCTTGCTGTCTGAGCTAAAGAGGGCAGTGCTACTCTGCTCCTCGGGGAGTGAATCCAGGGATCAGGGTGGGGTGGTAACTGCATGAGGCTTGGGTCACAAGTCAGGGACCTTGCCCCTCCACATCCTGTCCCCTACCCCTGCCCCCCGCTGGTTGGTTTTATTTGGTTGAAAGATCTCTTTAGCATGCCTCTTCTTTCTCATCTGAGGACTTTACTCATCCCTCTTTGGATCACCTGCATACAGGCTAAAAAGCTGTCGGCTTAGAAACAAAGCTGGGCTCTGTCCTCTATGGTCCCAGGGTCCCCACATCCTCTCCTCTGCTGGGCGGAGGCTTTTAGCACAGGGCTCTATGTGCAGAGCCACCTATCAGGTCTGCTACCCTCATCCACTTTCCCCTCAGGTGTCCCGAGGACTGCTGTGGCCCTCAGCTCCCGCCATGAAGACAGTAGACCTGCTATTCAGAGCCTGCTTTGTCCACAGGCGGAGGCACTGCACTCACTTGTGGCACGTGACCCTGACTTTACCCCTTAGTCCATGTGAACCTGTCCCGTGGAGGCGGAGGTGGAATATGTTCTGTCAAGGCCCAGGCTCCTCTTGCTGGGAGATGGCTTGGGGCAGACTAGAAGAGTTTGCGAGTCTTTAAACTTCAGGAGGGCTCAGTGTTAAGACCAAAAAATCTCCCAAAAGCTAGGCAGAGAGAGAGCAGTGTGACAGCCAGATAGGCAAATGGCCAGTGCTGGGCTAGGGTCCTCCTCCCTTTCCGCCTTACCTTTCCCAAGGCTAGATCAGACAGGGAAGCTCACAGTGTCAGTCCTTTGTACCTTCCCAGCACTCGGTCCCAGGCTTAACTGAGCACCTGCTTGAATGAGACCAGTTGGAGCCAGTGTGTCCCTGGGCCCAGTCAGATCCTTAAGGAGCCCTTGGCTATCACTAGGCTTCCTGTGGGCAGGCCTGGCTTCCGGTTCTCTCACTAGCCTGTAGACTCCCTCAGATGGTCTTGTTGACATGGGTGGCAGTGGTCACAGACATGCCTGGATTCCATCTACTGACTTGAAAGGAAAACAGTTGTGTCCTTAGCACTCTGGATGCCTTGTCGCATGGGGTTCAGCATAAATGCCAACTCCTGGGGGAGGCCTGTCCCACCCTGCGCTGCCTACCTACTCAGCTTTCATGCATAACTTCATTGATATGCTTAGCTGCTCTAAGGTCAGTGCTCAGCATACAGTGGTCCCCCACAGGGGTTAAGCAACTAGAGCAAATGGAGGGACGGTTGTGTGACCTTGGGCAGGCATTGGAGATGAGTCTTGGTGGTTTTGTTTTTTTGGTTTTTTTTTTGTTTTTTGTTTTTGTCTTCCAAATGAGGTAAGGATGGCTTCCTAATAAGATTGTCTAATTAAGATGGGTAGTCTTACAGCAAGAGGTAAGTCCATACCCTGTCATGCAATGCCACATGGGCCAGGAACAGGTCACAAGAGTATCAGACAAGGTCTACCATGTGCCAAACCTAGACACCATGTCTAGTGGCAGCTCAGCCAGACCTGTCACCTGAACAGGTGCTAGGCCAGTACCACCTGCAGTTTCATCTAGGGGCCCAGACACAGGGCAGTGGCTTCTAAGCTGAAGTCCAGATGGATGCCTTTGGCCAGGCTCCCAAATCTTCCCGATGACACAGGAATCTCACGATTCTTCCTTCTGGGTCCCTATTTGGAAACTAAACAAGAACACATCACTGCCAGCACCCCCACCCCACCCCCACCCCCTCCAGGCTCAGCACGAGCATGCGCTTTGTTCCCACGCAGAGGTGACGCCAGCTTAGAGTGCAGACAAGCTCCTGACATTTCAACAAGCATGGGTGGCCTCCTGGAGGACAGACTGCCCGGCAGTAGCACTGTTACCCATTTCTGCTTTTGAAGACTGCCTGAGCTGGTTTCCTTTCTTACTGTGTTGGTCTGGAGGCTCTGGCAGGGCGGGAATGGGACTTAGAACCTGTGTCTGTCTTCTCCACCCGCTGTGATGGAAGCTCCTCCTGCTCTTCTCACTTCAGTCACCCTGTGGTCCAAAGAGTGCTGAACTCAACCTTCCCAGCACCTGCTGTGTGAGTGTCTGTCAGCCTGCTGGTCCCTCCCAGCCCTGAGAAGTGCTCCACACAGTCAGCCTAGGAGCAACCTGGAAGTATTTAAGAAATGTCAGATGATGGAATGAGAGAGAAGGCTCAGTGGTTAAGAACGCTGGCTGCTCTTCCAGAAGACACGAGTTTGATCACCAGCACCCACATGGCAGGTCACAACCATCTGTAAATCCAGTTCCAGGGTATCCAATCCCATTTTCTGACATCCTTAGGCACCAGACATATATGCACAGATCTGCACGCCAACAAAACGCCCATACTTATAACTATTTTTTAAAAGCCAGGCTTGGTGAAGCATGCCTTTAATATCAGAACTCAGGAGGCAGAGATGGATCGCTCTTAGTTCAAGACCAACCTGGTGTACATAGTGGCATAAATAGTTCCAAAACAACTAGGTCTGCATAGAGAGACCTTGTCTCAAAATATTTCCTGAACCCCCCAAAAACATCAGGTGAGGCCTGGAGAGATGGCTTAGCATCTCTTCCAGAAGAATCAAGTTTAGTTCCCAGCACCTACATCAAACAGCTCACAACTACCAGTAACTTCAGCTCCGGGAAATCCAATGCCCTATTCTGGCTTCTCAAGGTGCTACCTTCCCCACAGACATATATAAATAAACATTTAAAATAAATATTTTAAAATGCCAGATAGCTAGGTGTAGTGGTGCATGCCTTTAATGCCTGAACTTGGGAGACTGAAGCAGGCAGATTTCTGAGTTTGAGGCCAGCCTGGTCTACATAGCGAGCTCCAGGCCAACCAAACCTACATAATAAGACCGCTTTTAAAAGATAAAGTGACAGCTGTAGACAAAAGCACAAACTATCTAGAGCCAACCTCTCAAAATGTAGCTGCTGCAAATACCTACAGAAAATTGCTAAACCCTGCCAAGAGTTTGGGGCTTGGTGGTAAATGAGATGCTTCATGAGTTTTTCTAATTATTTTCACATTTGTTTGCGTGTATGTGTGTGGATGCATACATGCTACAGCACACATGTGGAGGTCAGAGGAGAACTTGTGTGAGTCAGTTCTGTACTTCCATCATGTGAGTCCTAAGGGCTAAACTCTGATGGTCAAGATTGGCAACACCCTGCCAAGCCTTCTCTCCGACCTCTCGAGAAACAGAAAGTCTCTTTGAGTAAATTGATGTGCCCAGATGAACTCTTTGCTAACCCTAGAGGTTAGCAGACTAAACCCATTCTTACACTCCCCAACCCTACCCCACCACGGCCTATGATGCCCAAGACTGCGGGACCCCGGTGATCTCAATCAAATGCCTGTGTTTCTGGTGGCTGCTAGGAGCTTACATACTCAGGTCAAAGCTGGGTGAGGGATGAGGTGGACATTCAGGCTGATGTCAGAAGACTGCCTCACAGCTGCCTATGGACGTTAAAAGGGATTGTCTGTGGTAGGTGGGACATGAGCAGGTGCATACCAGCTGGCGTTAACTGGAGAGAGAGGCTTGTGATGTTGGCCCCAGCCTAACTGCACACAGCCAAGTCCTTTGGCAACCAAGAGGAGGTGGTTGTTAAAAATACAGGTTTCCTGGCTCTACTTTGGACATGCAAAGCAAACAGAGAGGACGGTGCTGTTTCAGGGAGACCCATGAGCATCTGCAGGTATATAAGAAGGACGAGCAGACAAGTGCCTGCCATCTTGGTTTGGTGCTCAGGATTTCTTCATCTAGATGCCTCTGGGTGATCTTGGATAATGCACAAGAACCTCAGTGATTGCCATCTTTAAAGGAAGATAAGGGACAGAATGAAGGTAAGGCAATACACCCCTGGAATCTCAGGAAACTAGCCAAGTCACAAGGACCTCAGATTTGAGACCAGTCTACGTTATATAGCGAAACCCTGAGGAAAATAAAAATAGGAGGTAAGGACGCAGCTTAGTTGATGGTGTGTTTGCCTAGTGTGCACAAAGCCATGGGTTCAAACCTCAGCATCTCATAAAACAGCACCCAAGGGGTGGGGAGTAGGAGGATCAGACTGTGAAAATTGTCCTTGGCTGTACATCAAGTTCAAGGTCAGCCTGATTGAATTAATGCGATCAGTGTGATGGCTCAGCAGGTGGAGGTGCCTGCTGGCAAGTCTGACTGCCTAAGTTTGATCAATGGGACCTATACAGTGAAGAAAGGAACCAACTCTGGACAGGTTCTTCACACATCAAAGAGATAATAATAATAATAATAATAATAGGATTGTGGATAGAATTCAGTGGTAATATAGTGCTTGTCTATGTGCAAGGCCCTGGGTTCAATCCCAGGTCCCACAAAAATAAATGCTTGCTAGGTGTGGTGGTACCCATCTTTCATTCCAGCACTCAGAGGAGGCAGAGGCAGGCAGATATCTGTGAGTTTGAGGCCAGCCTGGTCTACAGAATGAGTCCCAGGACTGCCAGGGCTATTACAGAGAAGCCCTATCTTGAAAAACGAACAACAAAACCCCCTAAATGCTTGCTAAGAGTTCACCTTCCTCACTGAGCCCCTTCCTCTGTAGAAATTTGGGTTCACAGTCCTCAGCCCAGATGTTTCAGGGTTCTTCAAAGGAGACAGCCTAAAGAGGAGGAGGTGGAAGAGAGGAAAGGAATGGGGTGTGTCACTCCTTTGCTGCATAGTGCCTCTCTCTCTCCCCCCCCCCTCTTTCTCCCTTTCTGTTTCTCTCTCTCTCTCTCTCTCTCTCTCTCTCTCTCTCTGTGTGTGTGTGTGTATGTGTGTGTGTTTTGTTTGTTTTTGTGGACTCCAGGCTCTCAGGACAGCTTAGAAAGTTCTCATGGATGTTGGTGTCTAGGGAAAGCATCATCCCTCCCTGCTCTAGCTGAGCTCTTAACAGTTGCCTTCTAGGATGCTTCTCTAGGTGGGCAGGCAGCACTGGGGATGAGGGTCAACTTGGCTCACCTTCCTCTCCCTTGGAACAGGGAAGCACAAAGGTGTTTGTGTGTGCGTGTGTGTGTGTGTGTGTGTGTGTTCTGTTCTTCAGTCTCAACCTCCTCTCATAGGACTGCACCCTATACCTCAGGAGAAGAGAGCCTTGAAAGCCTGGGAAGCAGTGTCTTTGTTCATGTTCAGGCTTGGCACATAGTAGCATCCTGTCTCTGCAACTGTAGCCCTTGTTGCAGCTCTAGTTCAGCTGCATGGGAAATGCACACCTGGTTCAGTCCTAAGGGAGGTTTTGGTATGTTTTCTTGAAACAGAATGACTTTTTCTCTCTGCAACTGCACCATCCTTAGTCAGTGCAAGGGAAAGTAGCCAGTGTCTGCCATGTCTGGTAGAGAAAGACAGGATGCGACCATCAGCTGGTGGGACAGACTATTGGCACCCCTCTATGAAACCACAAATGGCCACATGTCTGATAGCAGAAATGGCTCCTATTTTCTAGAGTATAACCCTGGGCCAACCTGAGCTCAGCTCTGCACGCTGGCATCTCGGTACCCTCAGTCTGTTTTGTGGGTATCAGACTGTTGTCTCTTCACGATCCCTAGTAGCAGGATGATCACATGCCCTCGTTCCTCCCTAGAGAAAACAGTCACCTGAGGCTTGGAGGTTGGGGCCTGGGAATGTTCTGGTCACTCTCACCTCATTATAGTGATCAGGTCAAGTCACAGCCAGCTCAGGTTCTGAGAGGAACCATAGGAGGGGTGGTCCACAGGAGGGAGGGGAGCTGGTAGGCAGCCATTTCAACATATCCTGTTCTCGTGCCTCCCGAGGACAGCATCCATGTGACAGGTATGAGAGCTCACAACTATCTGTAACTCCAGGGAGGTTCTATGCTTCTGGTCTTTTTTTTTTTTTTTTTTTGGTTTGGTTTTTCGAGACAGCGTTTCTCTGTATAGCCCTGGCTGTCCTGGAACTCACTCTGTAGACCAGGCTAGCCTTGAACTCTCGAACTCAGAAATCCGCCTGCCTCTGCCTCCCAAGTGCTGGGATTAAAGGCGTGCGCCACCATCGCCCGGCTATATGCTTCTGGCCTTAAACATACCTGAACGCCAGTACCCATGTGCACACACTCACACAGAAATGTATATACTGTTATTTAGGAAGTAAGTAGCCACATCAGTCTGAGCACCCATGTGGAATCAGAGGGCAACTGGGGAGGGGGGAGCATATGTCAGTCTTCTGCTTTCACCATGTGGGTCTCAGGTCTCCAGGCTTGGTGACATACTCCTTTATCTGCTGAGCCATCATGGCCACCCTCAATTCATTTTCTTACTCTACAGTCAGGCTGTGCGTATGCAAAAGGTCATCCTACCAGCGAATCCAGGACAGTAGCCTCTATGGCCAATTTGTAGCTGTTCTTGGATTTTTATGGATGAATTCTGCTGAGCTTCCAGCTCTGCTCTCCATTCTGGCTCCAGATACATGGCCCAGACCAGGACTGAAGCAGCACGTGGCACATTGTATTTTTGTTCATCAGATGGACTGGAGAAGCTTCTGAGCCACACAGATCACCCCTGAGCTCATGCTTTTCAAGCTCAGATAAGCAAAATCTGGATATTCCTGAGGTTGCCTTCAGGGCCAGCCCAGTCAGTCATTTTCCCTAGAGACACCAGGCTACTGGGTAAGGGCCAGCACAGTTGCCAAAAGGATGGACGTTGGACATCACTGGCCACCCAGCTGTTGAAGCTGAGGTCAGGTAGCCAGACCCCAAGACAACATCCTGGGCCTGCATTACCACCTCTGACTTGTGAGGCCCCCTTCCCTGAAGCAGGCCTTGCCATGCATCCAAGAGGGACGTAAAGGCAGGAGAGGGATTCTGAGTAACTCTGTCTCACCCCTCAATGCTTGGTTCCCAGCCCTTCTTTCCCTGCGGTGACACTGTGGAATGTTGTGGTATTGGTTTTTAGGGAGGGCCCAGCAGGGATTTGTGGGCTCAAGGGTATGACCTGGGTGTGCACATGTATTTGTGTATACAAGGTTATGTGACTATGAGGCAGACTGAGTGAGTATGGAAATGCCCACTTTATGCAGCTGGGACAGGTTGGGGCCAGGTCTCTGGGTGCCTGCAGATGTATGTGTACAGCAGTGGGCGTGTCTGCAAGAAGCAGTTTAGGTGGAGACATTGGTGTGACCCAATCTTCTCCTCACAGTCCGCCACCCTCAGGGGCCAGTTGGGGGACATCACGGCTCTGGCATCTGGGGCTTCCTCAGAGCTCCTTGAATCTTCACCCTAAGTTTCCTTTCTTTACGTCTCCCATCTCCTGGCTGTGGTTTGGGCTGCACTGCAAACATCCTGCTTTTGCGTATGGTCTTTCTCGGCCTGCACGCTGTTCCCTTCCAATGCTGTTTCCAGGTCTACCCTGACCTCCAAGGTCTAGCCAACCTGCTGCCCAGCATTCCTTGCTCCCCTGCTTTCCCCCGGTATCTTCTGCTCTCAGAGACCCAGATTTTCCTGGTGACAGGTAGGAGGCTCATCCCTCCTATCCCAGGATAGCCTGGAGTCCGAGGCTGGCATGTAGCAGTCCCTCGGAATTGACCTGGCGGCTAAAGCCCTGGCTCAGAGTCTAGAACTTGGGCTGGAGTTCTAGCTCTGCTACTCAGATATCCAACAGTCTCTCCCTGTCTCACTTGTCACCTAATGGGGGCTTTGGGGCTGCTCAGGAAAGCACAGGGTCAGAGTGCCCTGGTTGGAATTGGAGGTAGAGAAGGGGCCTGAGTTTCTTGTGGGGTATGAATGGTACTGTCATCCCAGGTCATGTTCTGGCAGCACATAACAACCATGGCCCACCGAGGGTGCTTTCCAGTGAAGAGGCCTCCCTCACCAAGGGGCTGCCACTTTTCTCTAGGCTCTTTCCTGCTACAAGCCTCCCACAGACCCTTCTGGTCAGAGGTATTCCTCAAAAAGAAGACAGAAGCCAGCCAGGGAAGGCGCCTGAGGCTCCTGGCCATTTGGCAGGGTTTGTGGCGCTTCTGCGGTATATATGTGCCAGGCTGTGCTGGGTGCAACCAAAGTCAGCAAAGATCCCTGCCCTCCCAGCAGGGAGATAAGCAGGTGAGGCCACACGAAAATAGTGAATTATCTGCAATACTTGCAGGTGAAAAGTCCATGGAGGGGGAGAAGAAGTGGGAGGGGAGAAGGCAGAGGAGGAGAAGGGTAGACAGGGGCCCCAGGAAGGCTGTGCTTGGCAGAATGATGGAAGGCTGGGGTTTGAGCAGTGGCTCAATAGGCCTAGATATCTGAGGGAGGATCAGCCTAGGGTGGTCCCTGAGATGCTGAAGAGCCCAGGATTCCTAAAAGTGTGTCCCAACTCCTTTGATAATTTGACAATAGTCTTGAACCCTTCCCAGGAACACATACACTGAGCATGCCCAATTCACACCCATGTGTTCATGCACATGCTGACATATGTTTACAAGCACACATGCTCCTAAGCCTTTTGGAATATTCCTGGATACCTTGCAATAATGGATCCCTGTCTATTCATTCCCCCAGGCTTGACTAGAGTGGAAACTGAGGCTTGCAGAGAAGAGACTTGTTTAGGGTCACCCAGGTGGCCAACTAGTTCTCGAACTAGATCTTGGGAAGGTCTCTGGGAGTTAGAAAGCTCTTCAGAGGCCTTCAGAAAGATGGGATATCTGGGCTAGGTCCTGAAGGATGAGTAAGAAACCCTCACCTGTAGACCCAGAGGCCAGGTGAGCTGACCCAGGGAGGGGAATGCAGCTGCCTAGCAGGAAAAGCCAAAGCTTGGCTAACAGACCTAGCAATTGTTCCTGGAGCCAAACCAGCTCTAGAAAGAAAGAGCCTGTAAGGTGACACCGTGCAACATGCTGGGGGCAGGATAATCTTGTATCTGGGCTTCTCTTCTCACAGCCTCCAGTCTACCAGCCAGTTCCCAGAGGAGGGGGAGGGGAGAAGGACCACCTACCAAGCCCCTCCCTACCCACACACAGGAAGTAACTGAAGGGGTAGCCAGATGCTGCTGATGTCTGTAGGATGATCGATGCAAGCACCCTGCTCTATAATGAAGAAGCTCAAGGGTTCAGAGGGGCAGGACTAGAACCCAAGCTTTAATATGTCCATATTCCCTGCCTCCAGCTGCTTTGCTGGAGAGAAGGAACTAAGAAGGGTCTGAAGAAGGGGAACTAGAGGCTCTCTCTTTTCTGCCAGCTCCAGGGGAGGTGAGCTCCTCCTCCCAACCAGCCTGGGCTGAGATGGGGAGGGGCATTTGGTATCCTGGGCCATACCCGGGACTGGCCAAATGTGGCCTAGGAAGTCACTTGCTATCTCTGAAGGGCTGGGGAAATCCGTACTTACCACACTGTCCCAAAAGACGCTGAGAGGAACCCTGAGAAACGGAGGCGGACTTTGGTATGGCCCTAACCAAGGCAGTAAATCCTTCCCAGAGCTTGGGAATCTGGAAAAGGTAGGAAAACAAAGACCCAAGGGTGGTGGGAGGTGGGGTGGGGAGAAAGAGCAAACAGCATGTCTCCAGAAACTTCCAGATGTGGCCAACTCTGGGCAGGGCAAGACAGAGCCGTCTCTTGTCATCCACACAACTGCAGGCGGTGGTACTGGGAGAGTGTACTTCTCAATGCCTTCCAACCCTGAAGGCTCAGGACAGGCATATGGGAGTGTTTTTGCATTATATTGAAATCAAAGGCCATGCAAGTTGTGTGTGGAATATAACCTATGATAACTGGCTGCCATATGGGAGGGCCTGGGTTCCATCCCCAGCACCACAAGAAATAAATACATTCAGACAAATTGATAACCTTGAGAGGGAGTCAAGCTTTAGAGGTGGTGTTTTGGTTTTTATGTCACAACAGAATGCCTCATATCAAGAAAAATGTCAGGGCTGGAGAGATGGCTCAGTGGTTAAGAGCACCTGCTGCTCTTCCAGAGGTCCTGAGATCAAGTCCCAGCACCCATGTCAGGTGGCTCACAACTGCCTGCAATCCAGCAGGGCTCTGGGGATGGGGATCCCACTCTTCCAGCATCCACTCCCACATATATATTACATACATTCATAAGACACATACATATATGTCTGGGTAAATAATAAAAATAAGAATTAAAAATTATTTAGAAAGATAAGTGTCACAGGGGAAAGTTTTTTTTTTTTTTTTTTTTTTTTTTTTTTTCGAGACAGGGTTTCTCTGTGTAGCCCTGGCTGTCCTGGAACTCACTCGGTAGACCAGGCTGGCTTCGAACTCAGAAATCCACCTGCCTCTGCCTCCCAAGTGCTGGGATTAAAGGTGTGCGCCACCACTGCCCGGCTTCACAGGGGACAGTTAAAGAGCAGTTGCTATTCTTCCAGACCAGGGTTCAAGTCCCCATACTATATCTGGCAGCACATACCTGCCAGTAACTCCATTCTGGGAAGTCTGATGTGCTCTTCTGGCCCCAAGGGCACCTGCAAACACACACACACACAAACACACACACACACACACACACACGTAAATATTTAAAAAGAAAAAGAAGTGAGGCTGGAAAGATGGCCTAGCAGTTAAGAGTACTTATTAGTCTTGCAAAGGACCTAGGTTTGATTCCTAGCACCCACATGGTTGCTTAAAGCCATGTAGGTGGCTTACAACCATCTTCCAGGGAATTCAAGGCTCTTTTCTGGCCTTTGAGAGGACCCCATCCCTAAAAGAAAACATTGTATCCTATAACTGATACTTACAGGGAACTGAGAGGTGGGGGCCATGGATAGACTTCCTTTACAATGAAAATTACCATTTGGAAATCACCTTTGGATAATTTTCCAGTTAGGACTGTGTGCTACAATAATCTGTTCACTTAAAGTCATTCAGAAATTAAGGGACATGGGACTGGGGGTGTTGCTCAGGTGGTGGAATACCTGTCTGCCATATGTGACACTCTGAGGTCGCTTCCACATAAAAATCAGGCATGGTTAATCACTGAAATCCAGAGGTAGAGGCCAGAGGAACAGGAGAGTCATCCTTGATATACACTGAGTTCTAGACCAGCCCTTTGGTCATGAGACCTTATCTTAGAAAAAAAAATGGCAAAAACATGGGAAACCTTTGAAGGTAGTGTTGGACCCTAGAGTCTCAACTCCAGGGCACGAAGTGTACAGAAACACAGAAACTGAGATTGATGCAAGCAGCAAGAGGTTTATTGTTCCAGCATGCCAGGGTCATCCCTCAACCAGAGAGGAGAGACCCTCCGCCCTAAAAACACACACTTTATGTATCATTCTTTTGGGCAGACTTTAGCAACAGTAGCTTGATTGGTTAATTGGGGTAGCTTCTAAATTGATTGGTTAGACATACTTTAGCTGGCACAGGCAGTTAATTTTTTTTTCTTATGGGGAGGTGTATATCACAGGTTATGTGGGTCACAGGTGGCATACAGCCAGTACATCCTGTGGTTTTCCTTGGAATTGTTTTTCTCACTTCTTTTACTTTGAGGCTTGTCCTCATTTTGTCCTTTTGATTTCTCTGGTAGCCATTTTAAGTTAACAAAGGCCTCACAGTAGCTCAGCCAGTGGGCACTTGACATGAAAACCTGAACCAGACTACTTTAGTTTGATCCCTGGATCCCACTATGGAAGGAAAGAATCAAATCCCAAAAGCTGTTCTCTCACATATGCACTCTCCAAGGCAATAAACATGGTCTCTCAAGCCAGTGTACCGACATGCACACACATGCACACACATGCCAGTAACAACAAAAGTTTTGTTTTTGTTTTTGGTTTTGGTTTTTGTTTTTTTCGAGACAGGGTTTCTCTGTGTAGTCCTGGCTGTCCTGGAACTCACTCTGTAGACCAGGCTGTCCTCTAACTCAGAAATTCGCCTGCCTCTGCCTCCCAAGTGCTGGGATTAAAGGCATGCGCCACCACCGACCGGCTACAACAAAAGTTTTTTTTAAAACTTTTTTCACTCTAGGGTTCTCTTTGCCAAGTAGAAATGGGTTTGCTTAGTGACATGAATTTTTTCTTGATGAATATTTCTTAAGAAATAAAGTAACTTTAAATAATAATAACAATAATAATAATAATAATAAAAACCTGAAGGCTGGAGAGATGGCTCAGGAGTTAAGAGCACTGGTTGCTCTTCAAAGGATCCACTTGGGATTCAGTTTCCAGCATCCAAATGGCAGCTTGCAACCATCCATAACTTCAGTTCCAGGGCATCTAACACCTTCCTCTGAACTCCATGAGCACCAGGCATAGATGTAGACAAAACAGTCTTATTAAATAAATAAGTCTTTTAAAAAGTTATGAATAAGAAAAATAATTAGGGGCTATGCTGAGATGGCTCAGAGGTTAAGAGCTGCTTTTCCAGAGGTTCTAGGTTCGGTTCCCAGCACCCACATAGCAGCTCACAAGCAACCATCTGTGACTGCACTTATAAGGAATCCAACGATCTCTTTTGGCTTCCATGGGCACTACATGTATGAAGTGTATATACATGTTGTCAAAACACCCACACATAATTGTTAAACTTTTAACAAGGCCAGCCTGGTTTACAGAATGAGTTCCAGGACAGCCAGGGCTACACAAGAGAATCCCTGTCTTGAAAAATCAAAATAAACGAATAATAGTCTACCAGAGGTGCCCTGAGTGCTAGAGACTGCCCGGAATGAGCATCCTGAGGGGTGCGGAAAGAAGAGTGGGGAAATAAAACTCCAAGTCTGGGGGTGAATCCCAGATCCACCACATTCCTGTCACCCTCTGGGCCTCATGGGTGGCTTTATGCATTGATGAAGGGGGTGGGGACAGAAGGATGTACAGAGGCCAACACATCCGAGCAAGACACAAACCAGCACGGACACTGTGCAGACCCAGTGTTCTATAAGCTTCCCAGTACCAGGCCTCTGCATAGGGCTAGAGTGGTGTATACACACTTCCTCACATCGTTCAGGACCTTGTCACACCACCGCACAGGAGGCCTGTGCCCCCAGCCACAGTATTCGGCACAATCACGTCACAGCACGGATCTATCTATACACTCCATACACACAAGGGCCAATCTACCACAAGCTGCAGAACACGGATACACAAGTCCCCTCACACGCAGAACCGGACAAGCACTTTGGCCAGCTCCGCCTCACACAGCACACACACCCGCACAGGACGCCCGGGGCCGTGGGCCGGCGCACGCACGGTCACAGGCAGGGCACGCGCACACTCGCGCGTCCGATCGCTGCACACACGAGAGGCGCGGGGCGGCAGCGGGAGCCCGCGGTCCAGGCGCCCCCGGCCCCGAGCGCGCAGAGCCCGGCTGGCGGGGGAGGGGAC
>NW_021620678.1:1439973-1444962 GCF_004785775.1 Grammomys surdaster
AGGTGGGGTGGGGGGCGGGGATCGGCCGGGGCCCGGGCCGCGCTGCCTGCGATGCCGGGCGCCCGCCGCAGCCGCCGCCGCCGGAGCCCGGGATGGGGCGAGGAGAGGCTGCGGCGGACGCCAGCATCTCCCCGCCGGGGACCCCGGGGGCCCCGGAGCCGCCGCCGCCGCTGCTGCTGCCGCCGCTGCTGAGACCCAGCGGGCGATGGGTGAGTTGACCCTGGAGCCGGGAACCCGCGCCGCAGCCCTGCATCCTCCCGGCACCCCAGGCCTCGCCACTGCGTCCCCCACCCCCGTACCCCCCATGCTGGTCCCGCAGTCCCGGGGGCGGGGGCCGAGGAGGGGCGAGATGTAGGGGACTGCTTAACCGGCGCCCCCTGCCCCCACCCGCCTCCTCTCCGCAGCTCTCCCTGGCCGCCGGGCAGAGCCTGGCGCCGCGACCCCCTCCCTTGGCTGGACCGGGGTGGGGTGGGGGCGTCCCGAGGCGCGGAGCTCCAGCCGTGCATGCTTTGTGCCCTGCGCTCTCCTTTCCACCTCCGGCGAGGCTCGGGGCTGGGGGCGCGAGGCCTCAGCTCTTGCCTTCCCCACCCCCGACCCTGGGCTGCTGCGGCTGCTGGCCGAGGCCCAGGCGCGGTTGGGGTGCTGGGCGGGTGTGGGGGCGGTGGCTGGAGCTGTAACTACAGCTGCCTTAGTGGGGAGCGGGGTGGGGGAAAGCTTAGGATGAGAGGCCCCCACCTTCTACTGGGGAGGGGTCTCCCTCTCTTTGCACTGCACTGCCCAGGGCAGAGGAGAGCTCCTGGCTGGGGGAGGGCGCTATAAATATCTACAAATAGTTCTGGAACCGAGGTTTGGTGAGGAGGGGAGCTTGCTTGGTTGTGCTAGTGGCGGGGGTGCTAGGACGCAGCAAGCAGCGATGCTGCGCCCCAACCAGCTCTGATGGCCTGAGGTCGGATGATGCTCCGTAGTCTACGGAACTCAGAAGGGGGGTGCAGGCAGGAACATTTTCCCTACTTGGATTCCTCTGTGGTCCTCCACCATCTCTGGGACATGGATGTAGAAATGCCTTCATGGGGGATTGACCTGGAGGGACACAGTTATTAAAGGTCCAGGCATTGAGCCAACCGTGAAGATGCCAGGGAGAGCAAGACAAGGCTCTCTCCTTCTGGGAGCTGGCAACTTCAGGATTATTAGTGGTTCCCAACGCTAAGGAGATGGGCAGGGTTTCTGGGAAAGTTAGAAAGAGGGGCTCTTTGCCCTAGGGAGAAAGAACCTACTGGAAGATGGAAAAGTTCCCAGGGCTGAAGAAATAGTAAGGGAAAGGACCTAGAGGTGTGCGTCCCTGCCGTGTCGAGAGACGCTGTGTGGTATGGTGGGACACCGAACCACTATGAGAAACGAGCAGAAGAGTGAGTATCCACGGGTGGCTGGCTCTCATTGTATAGTGGTCAGTACTGTGTGTGATGGCTGCAACAACCATGGTTCGAATCCGAGTCCCAACACCAGCAATAGGAAAAATGCGTCGAGAGGTGGGGGTACTTTTGGCAGGTGGTGCCAAGGTGTGCCTCGGCGTGAGGACATGAGGGGTAGATGAGGCAGATACACAGGCAGACATCGAGATGAGAGAGCTCCGGGGGTGTGGGGGGTGTTGGTGACTGGAGCCCATTTTATGGGCAGCACCTAGCACACCTGGCATAAGCTGCTGTTAGGTCCCTGAGGGCAAGCCAGTGGGAATGCCTGATTGCCAACAGCTGGAGAGGGAAGCCAAGGCTTCAGAACAGGAGGGCCAGGTGGAGTGACCACACCAGGACTGGCTCCTGGGGACTCCAGGGAGATGTTCTACGCAGGGATTGAGCAAATGGCCTCAGTTGCCTCTTTTGAGACTCTATGTGTCCTGTGGTCAGTACCCATCAGTTACCCTTCCTGCTGTAGCTGTCTCACTTCAGGGAGTTGGTGCTCTGAGCCTCAGTTTCCACCTCTGTGAAGTGGAGAGAGTCCTCCCCAGGATTTTGGCGAGGACTGGGATTGATGAGGCATGTAAGGATGCCTGACACCCGACCCGTGTTGGGAAATTGCTGGCTGCTGCATTGGTATTATTACCTGTAAAATGAGGCCATCTGATGCCAGCTGGCTGTGAGGCCAGTTTCATGAGGGGGGTGGCTGTGCTGAGGATCACGGGAGGACTGGTATGGAAGGGAGAGTCAAGGGAACTGCACAGGACTTTCTTCTGGGGTTCTAGGAGGCGGTGAGTAGGCTGGCAGGAGGTGGGTGTTCTACAGAGGAGAGTCCTCTGGTTCCTCTGAGTACCCACCACATGCATCGCCTTTCTCAGCAAGAGACTTGAGGCAAACTGCTTTGCTCCTGGAGTGCCAAGGATCTTTTTTCTCCCCATACCATATGATACTTTCCCTCTTCCTTTAGCTAGATCTAGCTCTCCACTTGGAGAGCCAGGCTCCCTTCTAGAAGCTTCTTCATACGTTCAGGCCAAGAAACATGTTGTGTTCTGGTGAAGAGACTAAAGAGAAAATTAAGCCTTTTTTCTCAGGTGAGCATCTAGCAGGGCAATAGGTTCCCCTGACTTTGCATCTGCCCAGCCCTGTGCTGGCTGCATAATTACTTAAGCAAACTCTTGATCCAGGTTCAAATCCTGGCTCTGCCACTTCTTGATCTGTGACTATATCTCTGACCTCAGCTTCCCTGACTCTCCAATGGGGACAGTGCATATGATATCCTTTGAGCACTTTAGTCTGATTTCTTCTGGGCATTTCCTGTGCCCTCTTATGGTCAAACTTAGAAACTATGCATTTGTCCCAACACACGGGTTGTGTATGTTCCTATGGTCAGGGGCTTGCATTTCCGTGTCCTCACCCAGGCAGAGGGAACCGGTATGCTGACATCTGGACATCTGGTAAAATAAAACTCCTGATTATTAGTGTCAGTCAATTCCTGTGATGTATGTCCTCTGAGCAGCAGCTAATGGAAGTGGTGCACATCAGCTTCAGTGCCAGGGCAAGCATTCAGGTGGAGCCTAATAATGATGGTTGATGAAAGAGAAAAAGGTCAGGGGCTGTTGATGAGAAGAATCTGGGGAACTGCCAGGCGGTGCCATGGGTAAGAGCATTCCCAGAAGGGATGGTCCAGGCCTCTGGGCTGGGGCAGAATTTCACCCCCAAGGGCTGAAAGACATTCCATGGTCTGCCATGGAAGGAGGTGGATGAAGAGATTAGGAACTCATTCCTGAGATTCCCCCACATTACTGACCTGACTGTCTTCTGCTGTAGCTGTTCTCTTCCCCTCAATCTTGACCTGGCTGCCTCCTCTTCCTCCTCCTCCTCTCCCTCTTCCTCCCCACCTCCTTTTTTTTTTTTTTTAAAGATTTATTTATTTTATGTATGTGAGTACACTGTCCCTGTCTTCAGACACACCAGAAGAGGGCATCAGTTCTCATTACAGATGGTTGTGAGCCACCATGTGGTTGCTGGGAATTAAGCTCAAAACCTCTGGAAGAGCAGTCAGTGCTCTTCCACTGAGCTATCTCTCCAGCCCCCCTTCTTCTTTTAATAGAAGGGTCCATCTGAACCCCGACATACTAGCCTACGAATTTAGAGATGAGCTTCCAGCAGCTCAGCTTAGCTTGCTTGAAGCGTTCGTTCCTTTCCACCCCTCCCTGTGCGTCAGCAGCTTCCTCATATCTTTCTTTCACAACACCATCTCCCAGCCTCGAGGCAGACCAGCCCACTCCCGCTGCCGATATGCCCTCAGACGTGCATATCTTTCTCATGGAAGTTTGTGTGTGCACAAATATAGTGTATTCATGTTGGTGTGTCCACACATATGCACACATGTAAAGGCTAGAGGTTAACCTGGTGTGGCTTCCTCAACAATCCCACTTTATTTTATTTCTATTTTAAGTTTTTTAATGTGATGTGTATGGGTGTTTTGCCTTCTTGTATGTCTGCACTGTATGTCTGTGTGATAGTCCCAGAGGCCAGAAGAAGTCGCTGGATTCCCTGGAACTGGAGTTCCAGATGGTTGTGAGCTGTCATGTGAGTGCTTGGAACCAAGCAGTAGGCAGTGCTCTTAACTGCTGAGCCATCGCTCCAACCATGTTTTTGAAATAAAGTCTCTCATTGAACTTGGAGCTACTGACTTGGCTATGCTGATTGACCAGTAAGCCCCAGGAATCCACTGGTTTCTGTCTCCCCAGCATCAGATTACAGGTAGTGTGCATGCACTGTGTCTGGCTTTTTTTTTTTTCCTTAAATAATATCAGTACTAGGGATCAAACTTAGGCAAACCCCATACTTGAGCAGCAAGTACTTTATCAACTGAGCCATCTCCTCAGCCTCTGGCCATGAAATGTTAATAGTTGTATATGATGTACTTACAGTAACTCATACTGGAAGTACCACAGAAGCCCCTTATTCAAGAGGAACACATGGAGGTATAATTTGTTTACACTGGCTAATCCTTGTTCTCATAGTTTGAGCCTAACTGTGTCAGGGAAGCCATCGTGGGTCCGGATCCTTCCTGTCAATCCACAGAGCCGTGTGGCTCTTGCTTTCACGTTTGTGTAGTTTTGTCTGTGTGTGGATTCTTTTTAGTTTTGCCTCTGTGTATGTGTCTGCCTCTGTGTGAGCTTACACACCTGTGTGTGCAGGTACCTGAGGAGGCCAGAAGAAGGTGTCAGATCCCCTGGAGCTGGAGTTACAGGCAGCCATGAGCTGCTTGACACAGGTGCCGGGAACTAACCTTGGGTCTCTGGAAGAGCAGCAAGTGCTCCTAACCACTGAACCATCTTGCCAGGCCTGGTATGTTTGTTGTTAATGTCTTTTCAGTAGTCAGTCAATGTCATGCTGAGGAGGCCTTTGGTAAATATGGATGAACAAATAAATACATAAATGAGTGGTTCTCAGTGCAGCCCCCATTGCTCTGACCCTTTCTCTCCCTTTTCCATCCCTGATGGAGAAAACTAACCCTCCAGAGGGCAGC
>NW_021620678.1:1444972-1552203 GCF_004785775.1 Grammomys surdaster
AGACCAGGGACCACAGCATTGCCATATCTACATAGTTACTGGGATCCTAAAATAATTTTGCTTGTGTGGCCTCAAGTGGAAATGGCTGTTGGTACGCATAGTTTCATCTTTTCTACAAATGTAAGATCGGAGCATTAGAGACCATTCACGCATCTATTAACTACTCACTTGTTTTATGAATGTAGAGGTTGTATGACACAAAACTTCGGTTCTTGCTAAAGTGGAGCCCTCTGTGGGGAAGGAGAAGGCCTGGGCAGCCCATGTAGCCTTCCTGTTGCACCATCCCTCCCAGCTAGGAACCTTCCAGAAACAGCAGCTTGGAACTGAGGGGTCTCAATGGGCATTGTGAATTCAGGGCGTCTGTCTGGCAGAGACCCCCAGATGGGTTGCCACCTAGGTGTCTTCCCAGCTGCACCTCCCAGTTGATGACTTGTTCCTGTTCGTTGGATCCTTTGCCCGAGATAGGCATGTGAGCGTTAGTCCCATGGGGGAGTGCGGGATGCCTGGAATGGAGGCTCACAGCCAGGAAGTGGTAGGATCGAGGTTACATTCCATTTGTAGGGATTATTTGTCCAGCTCGCTGTCTGAGCCCTCCTGTTCTTCCAGACATGGCCCTTTTCTCTCGCTGGGTTCCCAAGAACCTGGACGAACCTTTCCCAAAGCAGTGAGCTGCAGAGACACCAGGCTACCCTCCCTTTGGTGCTTGCTTTGCTTACAGCTGTTTCCTATCTTTGGCCTCATTTGCCGGTTGAGGGGGGCATATTTCCCAGGCCCTACCTGGCTGTGCATTAGAGCCCTTTCTATGGCAGAGCTAGGAACCCACAACAGACTGTAATGGTGGCACCTGGTGGTAAAGGCGTACTTTAGTGGTACTCAGAAGGCAGAAACAGGTAGATCAGGGAGCTCTTGGTCAGCCTGGTCTACATAGCAAGTTTCAGGCTAGCCAAGGTTGTTACATAGTATCTTAGTTGATATCTATTCCCTGCAATGAACCCCTATGACCAAGGGAACTGTTATAAAGGAAAACATTTAATTGGGGCTGGATTACAGGTTCAGAGCTTTAGTCCATTATCAAAGCAGGAAGCATGGCAGTATCCAGGCAGGAATGGTACTGGAGGAGACAAGTTCTACATCTTGATTCGAAGGCAACTAAGAGAGACTGGCATCCTCAGGTAGCTAGGAGGAAGCTCTCTTCTGCAGTGGGTGGAGCCTGAGCATAGGAGGAGACCTCTGAAGGCCACGCCCACAGTGCATGCATCCTTCTCCAAGGGCACATCTCCTAACAGTACCACTCTCTATGGGCCAAGCGTAGTCAAAGCGTCACACATAGTAAGACCCTTTCTCAAAAGCAAGCAAACAAAAGTTTAATTACACTTTGTATGTCTGCGTGTGCATGTGCACGTGCGTGTATATGTGTGTGTGTGTGTGTGTGTGTGTGTGTGTGTGTAGGAGAGAGGACAGCTCAAGGGGTCAGTTCTTGCCTTCTACTATGTGGCTTCAGAGGATTGAATTCAGGACACCAAACTTGGCAGCAGGTGTCTTTACCCACGGAGCTCTCTTGCTGGCCCTATTTTACATTTTTGTTTCTAAAGCTAAAACTCAGGGTCTCGGGGTTCCTAGGCAAGTACTCTTCCATCAGACTACCTTCCTGGCCCATGCAGTTTTAAAAAATGTTCTGAAGATCGCAAGACCCTTGGGCTCCCAAGAACCATTGTCTGGCCCTGGGAAATCCAGGCTGCCTCATGATACCTCTGTCCCCTGCTTGTTCTTGGCCTCTGTTCCCAATCACCTACGCCTTCCTTCACTATGCTATTGCTGGACCTTCTTGCCTTCTTTGGAGGCTGATTAGTTTGGCTTGGGCTAATCCCTGAGCTTGCCTGTATTCTGGGAAGATTTTGGTGGTTAGATTATTACGGCAGCTGAATGGTGAGGACCACAAGGAAAGGGGTCACCAGACATGGCAAGAGGGGTCGACACTGGGCCTCGCAGGCAGATGGCATTCAATAAATATTCTTTAAACATTTATTAAATGTGATTACAAGGACAGTAAATGAGGGTCATTTCCAGAAAGGATACAACTTGAGTGGCATGGGTAAAAGATCTAGAAGGTGCCTTCTTGACCACACCCAGTGAGGAGGTTTGTGGAGTTGTCTCTTATTTCCAACTAAGACCTTGCCACACCCGATTCAAAGAACAGAGTGGGCAGATGATAATAAAATAACACAAGATTTAAATGAAACAGGTTTGTATTCTCAGTGGGGTGCCAGCCAAGAGTGGCTACAGCTCTGAGACTGTATAGCAGGAAGCTCTCAAAGGCCTTGGGATGCCAACCAAGAATTAACTCTGAGAGGCGGTACAGCTTTGGAAGTCTTCCAGAAGATCCGGTCTTTGAGGTGATGGGTAGTCATTGACACCCAGAAGTTGGCAAGTCTGGATAGCTGGCGTCTCAGAGGCTATTGTGGTTTGAGTAAGAATGGCTTCTATAGCTTAAAAAAAAATGTAACAGCTTAATCGTCAGGGAGTGGTACTATTTGAGAAGGATGAGGAGGTATAACCTCCTTGGAAGAAGTATTGGCACAGTCATAGCTAATGGGAAAAGTGAAAGTCATAGAGCCAGCTCATCTGCTTGAGCAAGATGCAGCAGAGCTGAGCCACCTGCTGCGACCCATGTGGCGCCGTCTTCCACATTCCCTCTTGGTCTCCACGTGTTGCATACTTGGTGGTGGGGGGGGACTTTTAATATTTGTACAACTTGGGATATTGAATTAGCGGAAATTTTCTTATGAATTATTTATGCCTTCTCCCAGGAGTACTGCTTCTAAGCTTCAAAGTCCTGAGCATACTACCCCTGCCGATTTTAGGGAGATATCCTTATCTGGCTCTACTTGAAGGTCTTCCTTATACTCTGAAGGTTGTGATTCAAATAAAGACACCAGGGATCTTCTTCTGAGCCTCTGACTCCAAGATACTTCTGGAACATCTGCCCCTGTACTTACTCAGGAACAAGATAATCAAAATAAAGTAAACTTAAAAAGACAAACAAGACAAAGGTGGCCTAGAGAAATGGGCAGCGGATCAGGTAAAAAGCCTCTTCTTACTGTACACTCAAGCAATTATGTGGCAGATAAGATTGTGGGCCATATATGGTATGTCCCTTGAGGAAAAGATACAGCAACAAAGTTGCATTGGCTGGAGTTACTGCTGCCCTAAACAGGGGCTTATATTGATGGACAAAGAATGTTATGGATAAGAGATAAAAGAATAAAATATTAAGACCTCCCTGACTTAGAAAAGTTAGCTCATGTTAGGCCACTGTGATGTCATATGACCAAGAAACAAAAGAATACCAAGATTAGATGTATAAATAAATTCTATAAAGATATAAAGTATAAGCATTGTATTATGGCAGAAATTGAATAATAACTGTAGCAGCTTTGGCCTGAAGATTTTTCTTGGGGCGTCAAGACAATTAGCACTCTGATCATTAAGTTGATGATACACTGCTTGGGACATGACCGCCCAGCCTGGCTTGGTGATTTTCTTTCTGTCTAATGCCCTTGAAACCACAAGAGCTACCAGCCTGAGAACAGGCTGTCATGCTTTGGCAAAATATGCCTCTAGATTCTTAAAAATTGGTTATGGGGTTGATGAGGGAAGATGATTTTAAAAGATAACTCTGTTCTGTCATGGTTTATCAATGATGGCAAAACTTATGACCAAGAGGAAGTTCAAACAAGTGTCAGAGACAGAAACGATATGATCTGTGTTTTGGAACAACATAAATCTATCTATGCCTATTGAGTTCTGTATAAATAAAGAAGCGCCCCAACTGCCAGTCAGTCAAGCTGCAAGATTCCCCCTACACCCCTAACCCCTCACCCTATACCTCCACACCCCGACACGTCTCCCTCCAACCATCATGCCTGACTCACTCCTCACAGGCAGACTCCTTATCTGCTTTGTGGGATTTGACAATTTCCGGTGGACAAAGTATGTAACTGGGGGGGATTGGTGTTGAAACTTTGAAGTTTCAAAAGCCCATAACCAGGCTCAGTCATTCTCCGCCCACCCCCACCCCCTACCCCCATGCCTGTGAATCAGGATGTCTCAGCTCCTTCTCCAGCATCATGTCTGCCTGTGTGCTGCCATGCTTCTCACCATGACTATAATGGACTAAACCTCTGAAACTGTAAGCCAGCCCCAGCTAAATGTTTTTCTTGTATAAGAGTTGCCTTGGTCATGGTGTCTCTTTGAAGCAATAGAACTGTTACTGGAGGCCTTCAAGGTAGTGAGTCTCTCAGACTGCAGCAGCCTCAGGTTCAGTCTTGAGGCTGGAAAACAATTGCCACTTCCTCTTCTGTAGAATGTTAATGCATCCTTCTTTGAATTGGTGGTATGCAAGTAGGTTGAAAAATAGGACCAATCAGGGAGGAAGGGAGGGGCATTCAAACCTGCTGGGGGTGGGGGGGACAAAATAGTGAGCCCACCAAAAATAGCTAAAAGTTCAAAAGCAACTTGTTAAAATGTTTCTGTTGGTTCCCATGGTCCTTGCAATTGAGCAACTGCCTTGGTCAGGTTCCCCCAAAGGCTCCTGAGGTTCCTGCAGGTGGGCTTACCCGCTTTAAGATTGCTGGGCTTGAGTTTGGCCAGATTCCTCAGAAAACTCCATATGGCATGAGAGCCACCTACCACTAATTAAGTACTATAAACCTAAATGGTTATAATTTATATTTATAGTGCTAACAGGACCAATATGCTAGAGCTTTATTTTATGTTTTACTTATTAATTAATTTATTTATACACTCTTACACTATAGCCATGCTGGCCTGGGAATTACTATGTTGCCCAGGTTGACCTCAAACAGATTTCAATCTTTCTGCTTCAGCTCCATCTCCGTCTAGAATTTACAGATGCGGGCTACCATACCCATCCCGGGCTGTTCTTTCTTTTTCTTTGTGTAATATTAGGTGTGGAACTCAGGACCTTATATGTGTGAGGCAAGTGCTTTGTATCAGAGCTATAGTTATTTTTGTTGTTCATTTATAATTTTTAAGATTTATTTTTGAAAGGTTCCTCCCCATATTTTAGATTTACTTAATTTATATGTATGAGTGTTTTGTTTGCATGTATGTGTGTGTCATTTGTGTATGCCTGGTGCCCATGAATGTTAGAAGATGTCAGTGGATCCCCTGGAACTGGAATTATAGATATTTGTGAGCTGCTGTATGGGTGTTGAGACCCAAACCCAGGTCCTCTGGAGGAACAATAAGTGATCTTGTTCTATCAAACCAATCTCTCCAATCCATCCTTTATTTTTTTAACTATTTCTGTGGATATTATGTACATGAATACAAGCACCCAAGGAAGCCAGAAAAGGAGGTTGGATTCCTGGGATCAAGAGTTATAGGTGTTCACGAGCTGTTTGATGTGGGTGCTAGGACGACTCCAACCCTCTGGAAGAGTAGTATGGGCTTTCAACAGCTGAGCCATGTCTCAGGCCCATTGCATGTCTTTCCTGAGGATTGTTGTTCTGGTATCTCTTGAGGTCTACACAGGCTGTGGTCCCAGGATAATTCTCACTTCGTTATACAGAAACTGAGTCTCAGGCTAGAGCAGTCACATAAGCTCTGTAGAAAGAGCAGGCATAGTGGGGTGTGATCAAGGTATTCTTATTACTGATTTCAAAGCATTCCAAAGTCGGTAGGAAGGGACAGCTCTGCTTCCTAACTTGTCGTATCCTGGGTTCAGAAACCATTTAAAGGGAGGCAGAAGCAGGCAGATTTCTGAGTTCGAGGCCAGCCTGGTCTACAGAGTGAGTTCCAGGACAGCCAGGACTACACAGAGAAACCCTGTCTCAAAACAAAACAAAACAAAACAAAACAAAACAAAAAAACAGAAACCATTTAAAGGCAGTCCGCTGTCCTACTATGTGCTCCCAGAGTGTGAGCTGAGTGCAGCCAGCTTGGAAGAGGTCACAGGCCTGAGCAGGGCCTTATGATTTTGTGGAATGGTCTTGTAGGATGACCAAAGGACTCTCTGAAGTTCACCTAGCACACTTCCATGCAAAGGACTCTGTAACTTTAGTTTTTTTCAAAATTCTACTTTTAATAATGGTTCTTAAATGCTTTAGCCTTCTTTCTAGCTCACTACCCACCAAAGATAGTGGAAAAGAAAGGATACGGGGAAGTGGACCTGTCTAGAAGTAGTTCTTTGGAGCAGCTCCCATCAGTGTTGTCTGGAAATCGGCAGTTCAGTTCACAGGTTAGCAGTAAAAGCTCATTCTTCTCACAGACACTTCACAGGTACACCAACAATCCAGTTCAGTAGAGTTGGGTTAGCAAACAGGAATCAGCAGTGGTGACACAACCTAGCAGAGATAGCCAGGCTTCAGCCTCTGCCCAAGTCAGCAGGAGGGACCAGAGGAATGCCGGGAGAAGTTCTCAGCTGTGTCCCTCAACGAACTGAAAGATCAAAGAAGACTCAAGACCAAGAAACATGTAGCTATGTAAGCAAGCCTAGCTCAGCCTCCCTCCCTGTCGAGTCCGTCTTATACCCTCCAAACATTACGTGTCCTCCACGTGTCGTGTGTGTCTGTCTCATCTGGCATTGCTCCACCTGGAAGCAGCAAGAAACTACAGCTCATCACCAGTTTTTTTTTTTTTTTTTTTTTTTTTTTTTTTTTTTTTTTTTTTTTTTTGCTGCATTTCTTTATAGAGTCCTAACAAATGGAGCTCAACTAGGCAGTGTAAGGCGGAACAATACATGTGTGTTGTTAGTGAAGAATCCTTCATGTGTCCTTTCATGTGCTTGTTTTAGCAGAACAACCTGTGTCCACTTCAGTGAAACATTCCTTCACGTGTTTGCCCCAGCAAAACACCATCCAAACGACTTTCCAAAGAACCCTTAAGTTTCCACTTCAGGACTCTATAGAGACCAGGTGTCCAAGGGCTGACTAGGGTCTCATGTGTCACCATTGATGGAAATATTTAGAGTCATACTGTAGCACAGACTGGTGACTTGTACCCACAACTGAGGAGAAAGTGACAGGCACTATGGTTACCAGGAACATGCAACAGGGAGGAATAGTTTATCTCATGTGAAGAAGCCGGCACCCTTACTTTAAAAATCTAGGAACTGAAGCCAGGCATGGTGGCACACACCTTTAGTCCCAGCACTCTAGAGAGGCAGAGGCAGGTGGATGTCTGAGTTCAAGACCACCTGGTTTACCTAGAGAGTTTCAGAACACCCAGGCCTACACAAAGAAACTCTGTCTGGGTCGGGGTGGGGTGTGTGTGAGTGCGGTATGTGCTAGAGAGATGGCTCCGTGGTTAAGAGAACTGACTGCTCTTCCAGAGGTTCTGAGTTCAATTCCCGGCACCCACATGGTGGCTCACAACCATCTATAATGGGATCCGATGCCCTCATTTTTTTGTGTCTGAAGACAGCTACAGTATACTCATATAAATAAAATTAATAAATCTTTTAAAAGGATGAGTCTAGTATTTATTTATTTATTTATTCACGTATATTAGTGCTCTTTTGCATGTATGCCTGCATGACAGAAGAGGGCAGAGGATCCCATTATAGGTGGTTGTGAGCCATCATGTGGTCACTGGGAATTGAACTCAGGACCTTTGACACTGGCTTTTGTCCCTTTGTTCAGAGCCCTGTCTCAGCTCTTCTCTGAACCCTCTGTCCATTTGTCATTGAGGCTCCCATAGAAAGCAAGGATGAGTTTATATTACCCAAGGCTTTGGTCTGCCATCTCCATGGGACAGGTAGTCTACATGTGCCAAGGGCACTGAGGAACCTGATGGAGATTCCATGGAGCAAAAGAAGAAATCGCCCAGAACTGGGGATTAGACGGCCAGCAACAAGGTTCACCGTGGTTCCTTGTATCTCTGTGGCAAGGGGACAGACTTTCTGCCTTAGCGTCTGAAAGTCTAGGAAAGATGAAGTTGAGTCTAGGCCATTACTGTCTCAGCCAAGCAGAGGGGCCAAGCTGGGAACCTGCAGTCCTCATGGCCAGATAAAACTGCCCATTTTGTTGAAGGTCTGTGACACTCAGGAGTTAGTCAGGCTGAAAGTCCTGATGGTGTGTGATGGCCCAGGGCTCTCTGTACCATCACACCTTTCCTGCTGCTCTGTCCCCAGGCCAGGGAATTTCTCCCCAGGATCTGGATCAGGTCTAGGATGGATGAGGAGTGAGGCAGTTGGAGCTCTCTGAGCGCCCATCCTCTAATGGACAGAAGGGTAAAGTCTGACAGAGAAAAATACACGTTGCCTCAGAGCTGACAAGAAATCTATGGAGATGGTTTATTCCATGGGGGAAATAAATGGTACAGGAGGAAGGGGAGGGCCTGTGAGAACTCAGGCCTGAAGGATCCGGTGGGGCAGGAGAATGGTCAAGCTGCCCTCTTTCTTTTGCTGTTTTCCTGAAAAGGAAAAGGAACTGTTAAAACAGAAAAATGGAAGTTCTGTCTTCGAAAGGCAAGAGGGAAGAAAAGCTCCTGGATTACAGTTTCGCCTCCCTCTCTCTGGTTCTGGTGCCATCTCCTAAACCTGAAGCTGTGGCTGGCTATGGGAACCCCTAATGGGACTTTCCAGGCCCTAGAAACATTCCTTAAGTGTATATGGTGCAAGAAAACCTTTTTTTTTTTTTTTTTTTTTTTTGAGAAAAGATTTCATGTATCTCAGACTGGCCTTGAACTTGATAATGGCTGAAGATAACTTTGGACTCCTGCCCCTCCCTCTAAAGAGTTATTGGCCTACATAAGCACTTCCATGCCTGCCTTTTAGCACTTACTGGGTCTTCCAAGTGAGAAAGTTAAGTCATTGATGGGGCAAGAATTAGCTGGCTGGTGGTTTCATGAAGGCCATGAATAGTGGTCTCAGCCCCTAAAGCCCTATGTGATATTTATAATTTTTTTTTAATGTGTAATGGTGTTTTGCCTGCATGTATGTCTGTGTGAGGGCATGAGATCTTGGGGTTACAGACAGTTGTGAGCTGTCATGTGGGTGCTGGGAATTGAACCCAGGTCCTCTGGAAGAGAAGTCAGTGTTCTTACCCTCTGAGCCATCTCTCCAGTCCCCTAGTATTCCTAGTTGTTGTAAAAAAAATTAAAATAAAATCAAGTTGGTCAGTCATGGCACAATCCTTTAACACTGGCACTCTGGAACAGAGTCAGATGGATCTCTGTGAGTTCAAGACCAGCCTGGTCTACAGAGCCAGTTCCAGGACAGCCAGGGCTACTACATGAAGAAACCCTGTCTCAGGAAAATAAATAAATGAATGAATGATTAATAAAAACCTAAAAATTTAAAAGATTTCTTTATTTTTAATTATGTGTGTGTGGGTTTGTGCAGAGTGTAGGTGCCCACGAAGACCAGAAGTGAGTGTCAGATCCCCAGGAGATGGAGTTACAGGTACTTGTGAGTGGCTGAGCATGGGTTCAGGGAACCAAGCTTTGTTCCTCTATAAGATCAGTATGTGCTCTCAACTGCTAAGACATCTCTCCAGCTCCATCCATGCCCTTTGACGATGGACGGCCTCCTAGGTCTCCAGTGGAGACAGTTAGATCCGAACCAAAGCTCTTATTGCAGAAAGGTTCAGTCTGACTCTGCTCTGGTATGACTGCTATGGTGTGTCCTTGCCAACACTCAGAAATACCCTAGCATAAGATCAGTCACCCTAGGGCCTTGGGACCTACCCTGTCGTCCTTAGAGGTTCTGATAGCGTGGGAAAGTACTTAGCTACTGTTTTCATTCCTTGGACTAGAAAGTGTACAGGGAGCTGGCACTGGACCTGCACGAACACTCCTGTTAAGGTCTGTACAGCTGACTTTCAGACTCAGGCCTGCCTCTCAGATGAGCCTCAGGCAGAGCGCAGAGCTGAGTGGCCCAGAATATTCACCAGCAGGCTACAGGAAGCTTAGGACCTACGGATACCCAGAGCCAACAGCCTTCACTTACTCTGTTGGGACAGTATTCCTGTGATGCTTGAGTCCCTGGGTACAGGGAGCACTTCAGACCTGTCATCTGCTGCAGTCTCCCATCCTGGCTGTCCTTTTACACAGTGGGACAGCAGTATGGACACGGTGAGGAGGATTCTAAGCCATCTCTCCTCATTCTCCATTCTTTATCCCCATGTGTGGAGGTCTCTGCAAATGCTACAGCTGGCGGAGGAATTTTCTGTGAGAGGCATGAAGGAAATCTGGTTCAGCACAACGTAGTTAGCTGGGCTGGTTCAGACTTCTAGAATCAGATTCTAGAACACATAGAGCATGTTTAAGTACAGTACAATTTGGAGCAAAGCTTCCTGGTGTAATACAATCCTCTGTACACAAAGAGGCATAACTACATTGAAACTCACCTCAAAGCACATTCAATGTCTTCTAAGAAGACGGGTTCTAGAGAAAGGTTACATGTAGTAAGGGCCTAGGAAGGGATCAGAGGTGGTCTTGGTCATAGAGATAGCACAGAGCTCATCTAGGCTATTAGATACCTCCAGTCCTGCTTATGGGAGCTTGATCTGGCCTGGCCTTATAGACAGTGTAAGTCACTGGGTAATTAATCGTCTCCATTCCCAGCCCTCTAGGGGGAAGTATCTTTCCCATTGAAAATTCCTTAGCTGGGTGGTGGTGGCACATGCTTTTGATCCCAGCGCTTGGGAGGCATATGCAGGTGGATCTCTGAGTTTGAGACCAGTCTGGTCCACAGAGCAAGCTCCGGAGCAACCAGAGCTGCACAGAGAAACCCTGTCCAGAAAGAAAGAAAGAAAGAAAGAAAGAAAGAAAGAAAGAAAGAAAGAAAGAAAGAAAGAAAGAAAGAAAGAGAAAACCAAGAAAAGAAAAAAGAAACTTCCTGTTTTCACCCAGTGATGGTTGGTGTACATCTTTAATTTCAATTTCAGCACTAGGCAGAGAAAGAGAGGATCTCTGAGTTCAAGGCTAGCCTGGTCTATAGAACAAGTTCTAGGATAGCCAAGGCCACACAGAGAAACCCTGTTTTGGGGGGGAAAAAAGGAAAAGAAAAAAAAGAAGACTCCTTTGTTTTCTCTGTGCTCATCTGTAAAGGCAAAGGACCTTTGTGCTTAGTTGTGAAGGCAGGGACCTTTTTGCTCTCCACACCCTTGGCTCCTCCCAGCCCTGCATTGCTCACTCTATACACTTAAGACTGAAGTAATTTCCTTTGTCTCCCCTCTGCACCGCTATTCCTCCTTCTGTAAGACAACCATAAGGAAGCCGCTTCCCCAGGGGCACAGGAGCCTGAGGCGACAGGACAGAACCGGCAGCTCTGGGACCTTTCCCATTTTCCTGCGTTACAGGCCACCCGTACTGTCAAAAGGTTCAGGTGTGTGGCCTTGAAAAGAGTCATTTATTCATTTAACAGACCATGCTTTATTACTTCTGTTGGATGCTAAAAATCCAAAACCACGGGACGCGCTCCCCCAGAGATACTCACAGACTGCAATCGCATGAGATTTATGGATGAATTGATAAATTGATAGTGGCCGGTGCACTGGGGCCCTTCTGCTCGAAGGCGAGAAGGAACCCTGAACTGAGGCAAAGGGTGGTTTATATACAGAGTTCACAAGGACAGTTAATTGCTTTTTGGGCAATATTAAAAAAGATTTCAAACAGTCGTTCCCAAGCCTAGTTTCCGTTCCCAGGCTCGGTTCCTAAGTAACTCAACTTTACACCTTTATCTTTGTAACCCAGAGGAATTCGTTTAAGTGGCTTCTGTTTATCCATGTGTATTGTTTTAAGGGCTTATCTCCCTTATCTTGGGCCCTTTCCTCTGGAATGTTTGTTTGTGCCTTTGGGATGTACTCTTCCCGGGATGTGCCTTGGGGGCCGCTAACATTTGAGTGTAAATCGAAACTCTAAGCCTAAGAATGTTGCGACCTGAAATTACATTCTTACATTTGATTTTAAGTTCACCTTGAGATTTGGAATTACATTCTTACACTTCCTCTGCATCAGCTTATACTTGGGGCTGAGGGGACAAATCACTGGACGGCCCAGCAGGCTCAATGCCCCAACTCTAGCAGGCAATCCAAACTGTGAGAGAGGTGTGGGGAGGGAGATTGCCTGGGAACTTGAAGCCTCCTAGCATATTTGGACTTTATCCTTGTGCTTGGACATTATTCAGAGGGCACTGGGTCCAAAAAACGAAAACAGTGGGCTGGTTCCTATGAACCTGACTGGGATTCCTTTAGGAAGGCCACACGACTGTTCCAGTGAGTTGCTAATTGCTGATCATGGGGTCTGAGATCAGTGCCAGCCTGGCTGGTTCCTGGAGACCTGGCTAGAAGTCCTTCAGAGAGGCCCTTACAATCATCATCTTGGTAAGCACTTGAATGAAAACAAAGAAATACATCAATAAATAAGTGGGCGGCGTGACTGCTCCTAGGGATGGTGGAGGAGAAGATTTATTGTAGATATGAGAGTATAGCCAGAGGCATCTGGAAGGGTCCAGACTGAACATGACCAACAGACTGGACTGTACCATGTGAGAAAGGTGGAGAGGAGAGAGGAAGTCAGGAACCTTGAGCCATAGCCTAGGAGCCAGAAGACCAAAAAAATGGGACCTGTAACCAAAATGGCTGGGTTATATAGAGAAGAACAGCTAGGGGAAGGGCACAGCTCCTGGCTAGAGAAGTTTAGGGTAGAGGGCAGTTCTGCCAGCCAGGAAGACCCTGCAACAGGTAGGGACCGAGGGATGCTGGGAGAACCTGGCAGCCAGCTCTAGATGGAAGGTTTCTTTTTGTTGTTGTTAGTTTGTTTTTGAATTCTCAGCAGGTCATCAGACAGAGGAGGAATGTTGAGGGAGAGACTGAGGGGGATGTTCCTGGGGACCCAGTGTGTGTGGTTGCTTGGCTAATCATTGAGTGGCCCCAGAGGAAAGAATACCCGGCATGAAGAAGTTCCCAAGCTGCCTTCAGTGCTAGGCGTGGCTAATAGGTTATCTATCATCTATCAGCTTGTCTGTCTGAACGGTTCATTCAGAGCACTTTGCTGCTTGCCTGCAAAAGTTAAGCCAGTCTCCTTGGAGGCAGGCTGTGGAGCCCACAGCCACGCTCACTTCCTTTTGGCTGTCTGTGCCCACGGGAATATCTGCCATGACTCCTGTCCCTTACCCTATACATTGCCCTATCACCAGGACAATGTTAAGAACAAAGCTGTCTTGCAAGGGGCTTAACTCCATCAACAGAGAGGTCCTGACAGAGAGGACAGTGGAGGGACAGGGACCTCCCCCTCCCTCCTCCTGCCCTCAGGGCTGGAGACAGAGCTAAAATAGCCCTTTGTACTTTGTTTCTGGAGGCTTGAGGCCTGGGTGGGAGGGGCTGGCACTGCTGGGACAAGAGTGCTGACCTCAGCAGAGGGGGTTGAGGGGACTCTCTGAGGAGGGGGGAAGCTGGTGGGATTTTCTTGGCACTGAGGTCAGGGAGGGTGTTCCATCAGATGTCTGTTCTTAGTTTCTGGGCCCATCCTCTGAGCACCCCTGAGCCAGACAGAGCTTGTTACTCTGTACATGAACCCTTTTTTCAGGGTTCCTTGGGTTCTTGCAGTGTTTGGTTCCAGCTGTTTACTGGCCAGCCAAGCTGTGCCGTGGGGGTGGAAAGCAAAAGTGACCCTTCTTTCCTACAGTTGACATTCCTGAAGGCAGAGAGACATAAACAAGGGCTAGCATCTCCCTTGAGGATGAATTGTGGGTTTGAGACCTGGGGAGAAAAGAGAGAGAGAAAGAGAGAGAGAGAGAGAGAATATGAGAGTAAATGTGAGTTGTTGGGGCCAGGGGTCAGGAAGGCCTTGGGTAGTGACATCAGAAGGAGAAGCTGCCAGTACCCAGAGATCTGAGAGAACGGTGCTCCAGGAGGCAGCGACAGCCAGCATGAGGACTCCAGGGTGAGGCTTAGCCTGGGGAGGAAGGGTAGAGAAGAGAAAGGTGAACTTAGTAAAGATGTGAGAGCCATCTTGGCAGGATCTATGGACACCCAGAGCAGCCTAGGTTTCATCCTGGATATGGTGTGCCACGAGCTGAGAGTGGGAGACGCCCAGATGGGGACCTTGTAGTGGCCCATGGTTGGTAGAGAGGCAGTGGGAAGTCAGTGAGCATGGCTTTGGGGTTGCAGGAGAGGAAGAGAGACCAAGCATCCTCCCAGACATGGGGTGAGGCTACATGTAGAGGGAGTCTCAGGAACTTGTAAAGCAGGTCCCTGTCAAGGCTCCTAGGTGTCATCCCATTTAATTCTTGTGAAGAGAGGGGGTGACTGATTTGAGTATGCAGGCAGGAACTCTGAGGTTACCAGCCTAGGATCACCTGCCGGTGAGGATGGAGAAAGGACAGGCTTTGAGTCTAAATCCCTTCAGCTCAGAGCTGGCCTTCCCCGAAACACTACTGCAGGGATCCAGAAGGTTTCTTTTGTCCCATCCTCTCTGGCCTTGGCCTTAGTAAACTGAGAGGCAGCCACTCTTATTACCATTACCCAACTTCAACCTCAAGGTGCCCCTTGATGCTGTGCTGGGGTCACTGGTGCAGGGAGCACCCCACTTTTCATTCCACAGCCGTGGAAGCCGATTTCTGACCTAGTTGGCCTTGACTCTTGAATTTGCCTGCTTTTTCGTTTCCTACGGCTGATGAGACAGGGTCACCTTTCTGGGTGTGGAAGTCTTGAGCCTCTCGTAGATAGCAGGGAGTTGAGGGCCAGGGGCCCCTGTCAGATTGATTCCCCACTGGCCTCTGGGTTCCTGAAGATGCCTGTGATCAGTTCAAGTGGGCGTGGCTCAGTGAGTAGCAGAGGCTCCAAGCTTCCACAGAATCTCCCAGGAGCTTGGTTCACCTTCTTCGAATTGAAGCTGTTAATAATTAAACCTTTGTTCTCACTATTGCCCAGTTCCTCTCTGGCCTCTTCTATTTTGAAAGTCAAACCCTGCCCCTCTCCTCAGGCTCTCCTCAGCCTCTCACTACAGAAGTGGGAAGGGCCCTCATGTACCAGGCAAGCCTTGATATCTTAGCTTGGTGTCTCCTTCCCACTGAGGGGCTATGGGCAGTTGGGCCAGTACGTGCCATGCCATCTGGCAGATGGAGATGCTGACACACAGAGGGGGAAGGGCTCCTGCCTGTGGGCATCCTGTTTGGTTATTGGTTTGTAAGATGTTTATTGCGTTGATGGTCAAGTGGGGTTTTTTTTTGGGGGGGGAGACGGGGTTAGGACTCTGTGGTTACAACCTGCTGGGAGGGTGAAGGGTCAGATACCGAGCCAACTGCCTGGAAGTCCAGGGCCTGTGCGTGGTCTGAGCTTGGAGACTGGCTGAAGGAGGTGGGGGCTATCCCAAGATGTGGAAGCGGGGAGAGAAACCTCAGTGAGTGGAAAGCCGGGGCTAAAGCATGGTGGCCCCTGTCTTGCAATGTCGTGCTCAGAACTCTGCTCAGCCGCCTGCAAAGCCCAGGTCTGTATCCACCACAGAGGATGAGGATTGTGGCCGGGCTAAAATGGGACTCCTAGGTAGTATAGCAGCTGCTTGAGGATCCTCTCTAGGCTTCTATAGTCTCATCTGTGGTCAACCACACAGATCTCAGTTCCCCCGTGGGAGGAGAACTTCTGTGCCACACTCCCCCGTGGAGCTGTGGGTACTGAGCTGCCTTTAAAGGAGGCAGCACGGGGTCTTACCCTGGGCTTGTCATCCTGGGTCCCTCTACATAGAGATTGATTCACCATAGCACTCGGGAATTAAAGGCTGGAGGATGGAAGAGTTCAAGGCCTTCCTCAACTCTCTAAAGAGTGGGAGAGCATCCTGGGCTACATGAGACCCTGTCCCAACACATGTGTAGGCAGAGACAGACAGACTGACAGAAAGAAAGGCAGAGAAAGAGACAGAGAGCTTGCTTGCATGCTATACATATCTTCCAGTTTTTATTTTTGGTCTTCTGAGAGTGTCCCCTAGGGGTAGGGAAGAGTCCTCTAGGCTCTCTGCCCTGAGAATGAATAGAGCTCAGAGGAGGAAGGTCTGAGGTTGGCTACCTGCACTCGGCCTTGACAGCTTCAGGAAGGGAAAATGCAGGTGCTTCCTGCCTCGCCCAACACCTGGCTCCTCTAAGAATTAGGGCTGCCCCTCCAGCTGCCTGGTTACGCATTTTACAATGAGACCTGAGGCCTGGGAAGAGGTGGCTCTAGGAAGCCATCACAGGTAGACAGGTATGCTGGCATGGGCCTGGCTGAGATCAGCTCGTAGTCACACAACTGATAAACTTGGTTTGGACTGGGACACCAAAGAAGGAATCGGCGGCTACAAAGACCAAAAGCTGAGACTGAACTGGGGACCTCCGAACAGGTACCTTATGGTGGAAGGGTGGACAGAGATGGCCAGTAGGAACCCAGGCAGTGATCCTGTACAGGTCGAGTGGTGGGGAACATAGACCTTAGGTAGGGTCAGATGGCCAGGGGAGGGCCAGGGCTTTACCTTTTGATTCTGTGCCTTAGTCTCTTACTTGTGAGTGATGGTGAGTGGTTGGGGGGCAGGATGCAGCATGAAGTACTCTGAGCAGATTTCTGTGGGAATCTCTGGGCAGTCTCAGGATAGGCCCCCATACCTCCCACAGTTGTGGGTCACCGGGAGCTGGGGAACAGGTTTGAGTCAGGTGGGCAAACAGCAACACCTGAGTAGCCGGATCACTAACCTTGGAGCCCTCCGGCCCTAGCCTGAGTTCCCAGGGGTCAGGGCTGGGGTAAAACATGGAGGGAGGGTGGAGATGTGAGCACGGAGGTTGCTGTGGAGGGGCATGGACCAGGCGTGTCAGGGACAGTTAAGAGTCAGCTCTGTGTGCAAGAGTCCTGTTAGTCTTGTGAAGTCCGGATCTTCCCTTGTATTTTCTCTAACTTCCTGGAATACCAGTGATTCCCCTTCTCCATGTCAAATTGACAGAACCAGGATGACTGGTTCCTGAGGATACTGGGTCGAGCTGAGGAGCCGCTGGCTGTCCCTTCAGATCTAAAGAGAACTTTGGGCTTTTGTGAGCTGTGGTTTTAAAATCCCTGCAGTCAAGCCTAGTAGATGCAGCTCTGGTCCAAGCTATGGAGGCAGCCTCGAGTGGGGAAGGTGGTGTTCTGCCGCGGGCAGACCCAGTCAGGGATCCCACACCCGGGGAGAACCAGGGAACCGGTGAAAGGAAGGCAAGGAGTCGGTGAGTGACAGACACAAACACAAGAGGGTGCTGGATCTGAGTATAATTCATAAGTGTAAGCATCAGACTTTTAAACAGAAAAAAAAAAAAGTAAGTTAATGATTGTACAATAGCCAAGATCAGTCGGGCCACACATGACCAGCTTCAACATCAGACAGAAAATAACTTTCATGAGACCCATCAAGAATCAGACGGTGAGTTCACAAAGACGATATCAGTATTGTCTGAGGTCAGTGTATTCTTAGACTCTGGTGTCTAACAACCCCCAGAGGCCTTGAGAGGCACTATCCCAGTGCTCTGCAACCCAGTGCCTAACAAACCAACATCCAGCCTTTGAATACTGTCCCTTAATGCTTTCTTATTATAGAAGGTACCAGGGTGATTATGCCCCAGCGACCCTCTCTAGCCAGTTCAAAGTTTGATAAAGAACTCTGGCTCCATTAACCTCTACCCACCTATCGCCTTGTCCAGCATACACTCCTGCACATGATACCGAAACAGCTGTTGTTCTATACATCTGTAATGAACATTCCTAGTGAACTCATCTGAACTCTTCCAATTGTCTTCCTTTTAGCTGCTTTGTTAAAACCTCCTTTTCTAAACTCTCCAACAGTATTTCTTATTGCTATAATTCCTAGTCTCTTATGTAGCCAAATCTGGAGTGTCCAATCTGACAGACCCTTCAATCCTACCCTGTTCTCCAAACTGAATATTTCCAAGAAAGGTTAGTAATACAAGAGCTATGGCACAGAACCCTCCCCCGGTAATAGCAAGAACAAATCTGGAACACATCCCTTTCAGGGGCTGCCAGGGCTCTCCAGGAGACAGGCTTCCTTGAAGCACTCGCCTCAGGAGTCCGCATCCAAGATTTACTCTTGTCACACAGACCTTCACTGGAGGTGCAGTGGCAGTGTTCGGCAGGGTAGGCTTGTGCAGCGGGACCCATGAGGTTGCCTGGTCACTGGTTGGAGGCTGAGAGACGCATGACTTGAAAACTGCACATGCCAGGCTGCCACCAGCCCACTGTGTGTCAGAGCCTCTGTCCTCCATAGGGAGGGGAGGAAGGTAGCACACGGTCTCTGGCAGCAGACAATACTCCAGGAGTCAGCTGCGGTGAACAGAAGGATGACGAAGGTGCTGTTTTCTGGGAGAGATGACCTGATTCCACTCTCCCGCAGTCTGTCTACACATCCCTGGTTAGAGGGTTTAGCCGCACGTGTCCTCCTCAGAAGACCTTTGTTAACCCTGGTGCTCTCTTCAGCTCCCCCATCTCTGTCCCTCTGTGCTGAGCTCTCTAAGGGTTTTTTGTGTTTAAAAAAAAAAATTAATAAACTGTTTTTCCTTTCCCAAGTCCTGCTCCCAGAATGATGACTCTGAGACTAAATATTTACTAATAAATGCCTAGGCCATAAACTTTGGCTCATTCCCTGACTAGGTCATGACTTATGCAACCCACTTAAACGATTCTACGTCTGCCTTTGGGTTAGTTAACCTCTCCTTCGGTCCCAGCCTGCTTCTTCCTTCTTGTCTCCCTCAGCGTCTCTCCGAGGTCATCCACCTGCTGCTGCGTTATATCCATCTCCTTGGTCCATTTTTTGTTTCATATCTCATGGCTCTCCCTGATTCTCTCTTTTATCTCTTATTATTTCCCAAAATCCTCTCTTCTTCCTGCCAGTGTCCCACCTTCCATTTCCTGCCTCAGCTCATTGGCCACCGGCTTTCTTACTGACATGTGATATTTATAAGAGATTCTCTCTAGTTTTGTCCTTCTGCCTGACCTCTGTGGCAACTGCTCCCAGGTAGCCAACCTCCCTGTTCATCTGCCTAAGCCAGTGTCCTGGATGTCAGTCAGTTCCTGTGTCCCCTTAGCCCTCTTGCTGTCCTCAATTAACTTCCCTGTATCCCAGCCAAGCTAGACTCTTTGTTCTGCATTGGGCAATTCCATAGTAGGTGAGGCCTTGCTGCGGGGGACTGCTGCCCTCAGGAAGGGATGTACGTACATTTCTGTCATATTTCTGAGAGTAACAGATGACTCGTTCTTTTGGTTTATCCACATCTGCTCCGCTCTGGGCTGCCTCCTGTCCACCTTTGGCCTGCAAAGGGGTTTGGAGGGGCCGTTTCCCATTCCTGGCCTGTTCTTTCTGGAATGTTGTTCCTCCTGACCATCTGCATGTTCACACAGGGCTATGTGTGTGTGTAGAGTAGTAAGGACCCATTCATCACTGGCCCATATGGGGAATCCATCTGTCTCTCATTTGCTCTTGGATGTTTGTTCCTCAGACAGCTGGAGGATGAAAATCCATACCCACACCCTAGGCCTGGCTGTGAGAAACCTGAGTCTGACTTCTTATATGAGCTTGGTCAGGTCGCTGACCTTCTCTGGACTCCATTGTTCTGTTGATGGAGACACAAAAAGGCTAGCTAGACTTCGTTTTCTTTTCTTCTTCCTTTCTTTCTTCCTCCCCTTCTTTCTTCCTGGCAGCTTTTATATAGGAAACCATTTAGTGGGGCTTGCTTTCAGTTCCAGAGGTTTAGCCCATTATCATCATCATCATGGCAGGAACCATGGATGACAGGGTGCAGGCAGACATGGTGCCGGAGAAGAAGCTGAGAGTTCTGCATCCATATGGACAAGCATCAGGAAGATCAAGTGAACCACACTAGGTTTGGCTTGAGCATGGGAGACCTCAAAGCCCACCCCCTAGTAACACACCTCCAACAAAGCCACACCTACTCCAACAAAGCCACACCTACTCCAACAAAGCCACACCTACTCCAACAAAGCCACACCTACTCCAACAAAACCACACCCACTCCAATAAAGCCACATCCACTCTAATGAAGCCACACTCCAACAAAGCCACACCCACTCCAACAAAGCCACATGCACTCCAACAAAGCCACACCTCCAACAAAGCCACATTTCCTCACAGTGCCATTCCTTATTGGCCTACGGGGGCCATTTTCTTTCAAACCACCACAGTTTACCTAGACTGTACAGGACAGCAGTCTGCTAGGACCTCATTAGCCCACAACCATCCCACACTCAGGTTTTTCCCTTCATCCTGGCTGTTCCCTCATTTGCCCCCATCACTCTAGTAGGGCTGGTACACCCAACCTACCAGCAACTCTGCCTCCGTTCTGTCTAGGTCAATCTATTCCAAGCTTAATACAATAGTCTCTAGTGCGTGTGGCTACAAGAATTAGTTTGCTCCTCAGTTGCAGGGTCAGGTTCATGCACTCAATAACATGTGTCGAGTAGCTATTGTATTGGACAGTGTAGTCCAGAGACATTTCCGTTGTCACAGGGAGTTCTGTTGAACAACACTGAGGCTGGCCATGTGGCTCATCCTCAGGTACAAGCTGACCAGGTTCACCCTGCTTACTGCCTCCTGGAGCCTGTGACCAAGGCCTGTCTCCTTCCTAACACTTAGGAAGGAGCCGTGTTTTGGGTCCCTGTGGCTGGAGGGTGATCCACAACGATCTCCAGCCCGGCTGGGGACAGGGTGTGAGCAGGGAGGGTCTGCCACTGCCTCTGCCGCTGCCTCCTCCCACATCTCTGCTGCCTGTTGGTCTTCAGCCCTGACTGGTGCGGGAGGTCGGGGCCAAAGGGGACAGAGTGTGAGTAGGGAGGGGAATTGATTCAGGTGCCTCCACCTGTGTCTCCGCTGTTGCTGCCCTGTTACTCCCAGGTGCTGTACTTGTCTCTCCGTGCTGAATCGGTCCGGGCTATGCCAGTGAGGCGCCAGCTAGCTGGCAAGAAGGCAGCTTGGTGTCCCAGGCAGGTTCTGGGAAAGCAGATCTCTTCCCAAGTGTTGCAGCTCTTGCAACAGAAACTCTCGGACACCAGGATGATTCTCGCACACCTTTTACTTCTCCTGAATAGAGCCCTTATATATAGTTTCAGGGTAGTTTAGGGTTGGCAGCAGTTAACGCCTATTGGCTTGGTCTGAGAGCTTGGAGATACCTCATCTACATGTGGGAGAGCCTGAGGCACTGTTCCTCATAACTGATGGCCATAGACCTCTCTATGGGAGGGGCCGTGGGGGGCTGAAGCTGAATGAAAAGAACCAGGGCCCGGGAGCAGAGCTGAACACCTGCTGTCCGATAAAGGTCCGGGGTTCAAGGCCTATGCTCAACCAGGCACCCAGCTGCTTCTCACAGCCCACCACCCCACACCATGTGGGTCTCAAGCCCTGAAGGGAAGTGGTTCTGGACAAGTGAGTCCAGCAGTTTTATCCCTCTGAGCCTCAGTTTCCTCATGTGTAAAATGGGAGTATAGAGGGAGCCTATCTCAGAGGGAGGGAGGGAGGGGAAGGCATGTAGAGTTTCCTAGCTGATGCCTAGCATATATATTAAGGCTGTGGTAAGTGGTATGTGTTACTTTTAGCATGGATTAGGTAAACCACAGGTAGGCCACGGAAGTCCGGACTCTTAGTAGTCACTGCTTCATTGGTTCATAATGAAAGCCACGAAGGCTGCTGAGCACAGCCAGCCTCTGGACATGCTAATTTGCTTGCCTCCAGCACTAATAGACTTGTCCTGTGTCTCCACTGCCCATGGGCTTCTGTAGGACAGGAAGCTAATGCGCTAGGTAGCGAGTATGGGGAAGGGCAGAGTCCTGGCAGGGCAGCTCTCTCAAGTGCTTGCCAGCCCCTCTGTAGAAGAGTTCTGAGGTAGCCTGCAGGATGCTCAAGTCAGGCTAATGAAGAGGGCTTAGAGAAAGAGAAGGAGACAGTCAGGGTATAGAAGGTTGTGGGGTAGCAAGCAGGGATGAGGCTTGCCTGTGAGTAGGTATTGGGTTGAGAGCTGTCAGTGAGGCTTCCATTCTGGAACTGAGGAAGCTGAGGGAGCTGGGTACCTCTATGGGTTCTAGGTGATCTGAACATCCATCTGGTTGGAGCAAACACTGCCCTCTGTGCAACTTTCTGAGCCTCTCTGGACTTTGATGGTTTTGCCCACATAAGGTACAGTGGCAGTTGTCCCATGGTAAACAGGATCGCAAAGACCATCCAAGCAGGCTGGTATCCTTGACAGCCTTGACTACACCTTTTCTCCTGGAACAGACTCTTTCCCTGTGGGTGAGCCAGGGGATAGACCTGGTAGCCCTGGCTTTCCTCAGCCAGGATATTTGTGTATCTCCTGGAACAGGACCCCAGCCTACACCCACACTAGAGAGTACTCAGATCTGTCTGTTAGCTACCAAAGGATGCCTGGCCAGTCTTGGCTTCCATCAGCTTCATTGTGTTGCGTGTGTAACTGTTGACTAGTTTCTAGCATAACTGACACGAATCCCTTCCAGTCGTGGGGAATAACTCTATGCTGTGTAGCTGTTACTTAACATTTTTTTAAGGAATGGAGACTGCAAACCATACAATACAACAGCCTCTTTAAAATGCATTTCTATTGGACACCATGTCAACTCATTATAAGCATGATCACCATCATCAGCAGGCATCTGCTGTACAAAGATTGGGAAGGCTGAAGGTGCCTGTGTAGCCCCAGACAAATCCTCTGGCAGTGCACTTAGCTGAACTCTAACCCATTGTCCCTGCACCGTCTCTTGCTCTTCCTGGCCCCTGGTACCCTGTACCCTTCATGACTCAGGGTACCTGGCAGTGAAAGTGTGTGGAGCAGGGCAGGGGGGTAGTCCGTCCGTCCATCCATCCAGCCTAGTTTGCTGCCCTCTTTCATCCGTGCAGTAAATTCCTGGTCTCAGACATTAAGCCTGAACCCTGTTCTCTTCCCGATGGTTCTTTTTGCTTTCTAAGTTCTTCTACCTCTATCTGCAAAGCCAGCTCTGCAATCCTTTCTAACCCAAGAAAATTGAATGAACCTTCTGAGTTTTCAGCTGTCCTCCCAGTCTTTTTTCAAAATGATACACATGAAAACTCTGAACCAAAACCAGAAAACCCCCTCAGGGAGCAAGGCAGGAAACCACCCAGTGGCAGTAACTGCTAGTTTGCCCACCTCCTTAAACAACCTTGCCAACCCATCAAAACTCGCTAATTCCTCTCCTACGTTAGAAGTGAAGTTACCCATTATGCCTAGGCCATGATGGGCACCACCTATATGCTTAGAAACCTACTTTAGGATTCTTCAATGCTTCAACCTCCCTTCTAGCCCACTGGCCAGAGGTAGGGGAGAAAGAAGGTTAATAAGGAAAAGGGGGTTGTGGATCTGTTTAGAAATAGTTCTTCAGGGCATTTCCACTCTTCATTATCAGGGTACCAGTTCAATAGCAAACACCAAACACGAATAAGTAACAGCACCATGATGCAGCAGAAACAGCAAGGCTCCTCGGAATCCGCACGAGTCAGCAGAAGCAGCCAGAATCAGCTGGAATACCACAAGAAGTTCTTTGGAGTGTTTCTATGAAGTAAAGACGTGTGAAGTGTTGTATAGTGTAGCAATGCAAGAGTGTCCTCTCTGTGTGTGGGGTTCCATTTATATTCTTTCTAAACACTACACGAACTCACAAGTATTTTTTTTCAGCAAAACATCACATGCCCTCTCTCACAAGACAGTTACCAGAAAAATATCAAGTGACACAACTGAGTTGCTAAAGAAACCAGACATGTTGACATCAGACATGAGGCTGGATGAGTGGCTCGAGTACTCTCAGGCCTCTGTTTCTTCTAAGCAAACTTATCTCCACCAGGCTTGGCCCTGGAGCCAGTCCCTAGTTTTTCTCTGGCATTTGAAGCAGCTTGGCACTACAGAGGCTGTCTCAGTTATGGTTTTACTGCTGCGAACAGACTCCATGACCAAGGCAACTCTTATAAAGACAACATTTGATTAGGGCTTGCTTGCAGGTTCAGAGATTCAGCCCATTATCATCAAGGCAGGAGTGCAGCAGAGTCCAGGCAGGCATGGTGCAGGAGGAGCTGAGAGTTCTACATCTTCATCTGCAGGCCTCTAAGAGAAGACTGGCCTCCAGGCAGCTAGGACTAGGGTATTAAAGCCCACACCCACAGTGACACAATTCCTCCAACAAGGCCACACCTCCTAATAGTGCCACTCTCTCATGCTTGTTCAAAATGCTCTTCACAAGACTTAACCAGAGAACAAAGTTTCTGCTGGGCTTTTTTTCCTTTGTCAATGTAATTAATATAAATCTCTTCACCTTAGACTCAGGTAGACTCTTCAGACAAGGGCAGAAAGCAGCCACATTCTTTACCAAAATACCACAAAACAGTCTCTAGGTCACATACTGAAATTATTCTCCACTGAACCCTCTTGGGTCGTGTCTGCACAGTTCAAATCAGTCTCAACAACAAACTCTTTCATATTCGTACTAGGATATACCATTAAACCCCACTTAAAGCATCCCATTGCTTTCCAAATCCAAAGTCCTCAAATCCACATTCTTCTAAACAAAAGCATGGTCAGGCCTATCACAGCAATATCCCAGTCCCGGTACCAACTTCTGTCTTAGGGTTTTACTGCTGTGAATAGTCACCAGACCAAGGCAACTCTTATAAGGATAACACATAATTGGGGCTGGCTTACAGGTTCAGAGGTTCAGTCTAGTGTTGTCATGGCGGGAGCATGGCAGCATCCAGGCAGACATGGTGCTGAAGGAGCTGAGAGATCTACATCTTCATCTGCAGGCCTCTAAGAGAAGACTGGCCTCCAGGCATCTAGGACTAGGGTATTAAAACCCACACCCACAGTGACACACCTCCATCAAGGCCTCACCTCCTAATACTGTCACTCTCTGGCCCAAGCATATACAAACCATGACAGAGGCTTAGGAAGCTGGATACTATAAGGGCTATAGAGTGGCTACTCTGTCACTATATATAGCCATGACCTGTGAAGCCCAACCCAGTGCATACTCAGCACAGGAGTGATAAGGATGAGAAGTGAAGAGACAAACCCGATGTCAGCCTCTCTTTGGATTCCGGAACTTCAGGAGTCTGACATGCTCTGTCAGTACCCAGTCTGTCTGTTGCTACACTTGGGGCCATTCAGCTTCAAGTCAAGAGGATCCCCGGATATCTTGAGAGACCAGGGAAGGTGTTCACATCCTTCTGAGCCCTGAGACATTGACTTGCTCTGCTTTAGGAACAGGAATTAGTCACGGAAGCTCCAGGGAGCCTGATGTACACTAACACAAGGGAAGAATTTCCAGGAGTGCAAAGGGTTTGAAAGAGATGTGCCGCCAGCTGGATGAGTGAAGATCAAAGCACACTGCAGAGCACTGGCTTGGGATGAAGGTTTGGGCAGCATCCTCCCATATTCATTATATGTGGCTTGTGCGAATGTGTTGTATGTCTGAGTATGCGTGCATGTCCATATGTTTGTGTGCACATAGTGGCCAGATGTCAACTTCTTCAGTCACTCTCCACCTTATCTTCTGTTAGGGTCTCTCATTAAAACCTGGAGCTAGCTGATTGGCTATGCTGGCTGTTGAGCTTGTTCTGAGAACCACCTGTTTCTACCTTTACAGTTTTGTGGTTATAGGTACACATAGCCATGTCCAGCTCCTTACATAGATGCCAGGGTTCAGACTCAGCTCTTCATGCTTGTGCAGTAAACACTTTGTCTGTTGAGCCATCTTCCCACACACTGAGTAGAATTCCCACTTAGGGGCCTTTTGGAGCTGAGAGGAGAGACTAGAGATGCCTGAAGGCCTGGCCCAAGGTCCTGAACACCTCACGAGACACTCAAACCACCCTGCAGGTTGATGGGTGTCAGTTGCCAGTGGTAAGCAGCTCACATTTGGCCCAGTCCTTCATCAAAGCCTGCCAGAACAAGGCACATTTGGTGGGACATCTGTGTCCCAATGTCTGGCAGGAGACAACAAAATGAGCATTTAAAGAGCAGCCTCCAGCAACAGGCACCCCAGAGGATGCTTCCACACCACAGAGCTGCAAAAGAATATATTTTCATCCAAGGAGATAGGCTCAGAAAGGCAGAGAGTCTTGCCTGAGAGTACACAGCTAAGTTGCAGTACCAAATCCCCAGGTTTAACACTAACCAAGAATGCCAGTACTTAATGAGTCTACTATGTGCTTGGGCAGGCTTCCAGCCCTTTCCACAGACCAATCAAAGGAGAAACCAAAGCACAGGAAGTGGAGAAACTCCTTGAGGTCACAGGCAGTGTATGGATCTGCCCTTTGTAGCCACAGGCCTGGCTTGTGCCTCAGGAACTACTGGACATGCAGATTGCTTGCAGACACCCCTGTTCTGATCCCAGAAGCAGGCAGAGTGCTAGAGAACCTTGTGTAAGCCTAGAACAGATTGGAAGGTAAACACAGGGCAGACCTTAGCTCAAAATCAGGATATTCTATAGAGCAGAGGGACTAAGCAGAATTCCTAAAGGTGTTTCTGAGCTGGGTTTTGCCTTCTTATTCCACTTCATGCACACCTCAATACTGCCTATAGTTGCTGGCCTGATCATTTCTCTACCATGGTAGAATCTGGTCCCTTTCCCCAGTTATAAGAACTGGAGACTTTATTGCTAGCCCAGAGCTGAGAACACCAGAGATCCAGGCATCAAGGGGCAGGAAGGAGGGGGCAGGACCATTGGGCGTCATACAGGGGAATAACTCTTAGGTCATGAACAATCTGAACTATAGCATAGGCCAGTTAGCAGGAGTTAGGACAAGGGCAGTCAGGGGGACATTAGGTTTCAACTAAGATCCTGATCTGTTCAGGTCAGCTCAGGACCATGGAGAGCTCCACAGGCACCTCTGTCCCTCAGTCACCCAGTGACACCTGTCACCTTCCAATAGGAGCCAAGGAAAAGGGTATGTGGGAGAGAATAGAGAGATAGAAGGAGAGAATCCCCCTGGAACGACTTGCCACTGCCCTAGAGTGCTGCTGCATGAATCCAGTCACAACCTCCAGGGGTACTCAAGCTGAGCCTGACTCTGAGGTCATGGCTGGATCATTGTGATGGATGTTACCCCAACAGTATTAACAGTATTAGTACAGGTGAGGGAGAAAGCATGGGGAACACTGTCCAATGGGATAGGTCCTTGAAGCAAACAAAAAAGGCAGAGAGTGAATTCCTGTCTTCCAGGATTGGGGTGCTTCTGCCTTTGGACCCCACAACTCTATGTGCTCTAGCCTTGGGACTCCAGGACTTGTACCAGTGGCTCCTGAATGCTCCAACTCTCAGCCTTGGACTGGGAATCACACCAGGGTTCCCCAGTTCTCAGGTCCTTAGACTTGCCCACTAGGGTCTCTATTTGGCAGAGGCATGCCACTTCACTGATCAACCTTCAAAACCACCCAATTCTCCCAATAAATCCTCTGTCTGTCTCTCTCGTTGAGCCGTCTGTCTATCTAGAGAACCCAACCCACAGCTGTGGCACTCCATTTTGTCAGATTTCTTATTCATGTCACCTTCCAATAGGAGCCAAGGAAAAGGGTATGTGGGAGGGAATAGAGAGATAGAAGGAGAGAATCTCTCTAGATCAGACTTGCCACTGTCCTACTGACACCCTGGTTTGCCCTCAGCTTCCTGTGTCTAGGATCTAACTCACTTCCACCCTTTTACCAATTCAGCTGGGAGGCTCAGTCCCAGGGGCAGGATGCAGCTGGTACGGTGAGTCTCTTGGGGCATGGTGTCATTCTCCAGCTCACACCTGCCTCAGCCAGCTCAAGCTTTGTCTGATCTCCACGGCACAGCCCCAACTCTGTTTCTTGTGGCTTTGAGATAGGATAACACCTCCTTGGGCCAGAGTTTTGTTCCTGTGAACCCCTCACCTGAAGGCAGTCTATCCAGGGACAAATTACAAGTTAAGAGCTAGCATGGATTGAACACTTATGCTGACTGATCTAGGCCCTTTGTGTGACTTTCTTTAAAACTCTAACAAGACAGCGAAGCTACAGAGAAGCAGATGAACATGCCCAAGGCCATGCACACAGCAAATGGCAGAGGTAGGGGTTGGATGGGGCCATCTGCACCTGTGTGAGTGACAGTGAATACCTTGAGAAGGTTCTGGGCAGCCCCAGGGGAATTGATGAATTTTTCTGACTTGAGTTGGACCTATATAGCCTCTAAGCTCTGGGATCAGTCTCTGCAGAAGGGCCCCAAAGGGCTTTGTCCTCAGAGAGCTGCCTGCCTGGACCTCGAGGGCAATGGCTCATCTCTCTGGATGTCAGTCAAGTCCTTCATCAGTTGAACTTGGTTCACAGACAGCTTCTGGGATCTTGGGTTCCCAAAGTCCAGAACATCCTGGGAAGCAAGGTAGGAGCGTGGCGGTGTCCCTAGAGCCGCCTTCATTTCTGGCAGTTATATGATAGTGGCCTGTCTTCTTAGCTAGAGCTCTTATCTAAGGAACGTGAGAGCAAGGAGTATCAGACATGCTGCTGAAATCCCTGCCCAGGTCGCTTCCCAGCCCCATGCAGACAGCAGAGTGACTGCTACCCAAAGCCAGTCTATTTCCCATCCAGTTAATCTGCATATCTCCCAGAGTTGACAGTTCCCTGCCACCCTTGTCAGAGCTACTCATCTGTCCATAGCCCCTCCCTTTTACCACCTTAGAAGTCAATTTCTGGAGGGAAGAGGTGAAGCACACATGAAAGTAAGAAGGATAACTTGCCAGAGTTGATTCTCCTACTGTGTGGATCCCAGTGATGAAGCTTAGGTCATCAGGCTTGGTGGCAAGTTCCTTTACCTGCTGAACCGTCTTGCCAGCCCAATCTACACTCCTGACCTTGACCTTGAACCCTGCATGATCTGACTAGGTGCTGCTCTTGTTTTCTCTGAACCCATCGAGGTATCCTCGTCTGAGTTTAAGCCACAGATGCACAAAGTGTGAGTGGTGTGATTCTCCATCTGCCCAAAGACAGGAACACGAGAAGCTGCTGATCTAAGCCCTGGAGTCCCAAGGTCAGCACCCCTGAACAGAGGTTGTACCCTCTTCCCACAGCCTTCCCAGTCAAACCTCCGGAAATACTCTCTAGATGCTCAGAAGTGACACATGCACAGTTCTCCAGATGTCTCTTAATCCAGTCATTTGATCTGTCAGGTCAGTGCTCAGGGAGCCTGTCTGGCCAGCCCATGAGTCTATGCCTGAACCCATCTGTCCTTTAACCCTGTGTCATTACTTCCCAGGTCAGAGCTCTTTATCCTGCACAGTATTATATGAGTGATTTATCCCACACTGACAGTAAGCTCCCCTTGGGCACGGTTTGTCCCTGAAGGTTCTCAGTGATTGGATGGTGTTGGCACGTAGAAATGTGGACTGAGGTGACCGTGGCTGGCTACACACTGCACATTCTCTGGGTGGACTCTGTCATCCCACTTGGGTTCAACTTAGCAGGTGGAAAGGGCTCAAGAGAGTGTTCTCACTGGCTGAGATGCCATCATTGACTCTGTGCAATTAAGTACCCTACTGACCCTGTGGTAATGTACACATTAGTTCATTCCTCTAGCTATGGTTTCCTCATGTATATGAGGCTGACACAGGTACCTGCTTTGTGTTGGGGAGATCCTGTGAGGCTGCACACATAGCATGCTTAGGACAGAAACTGGTGTGAGGCATCAAGCCTCAGTGAAACTTAGTAACAGAAGCAGGGACATCGAAACATAGTAACAGAGGCAGGAACATCGCAACTGGTAACAGAGGCAAGAACTTCGCAACATAGTAACAGAGGCAGGAACATCGCAACATAGTAACAGAGGCAGGTCCATCAGAGCATGGGCCCAGTGTGCTCCTCAATGTTAACTATACCTGGATTTCCTGTACTGTTGAGTGAGAGAGGCAGGTTTGCCTGAGGAACCTGCATTCATTTTCAAGTGGTGACTCAGTCACCATCATAGTGTTTTGAGCAAAGTCTTGCCTTCCTTCCAAGTCTGTTTCCTGTCTGTAAAAACTGTGGTCACGGTGACCCCTTGAAAGGTTGACTTAACTGAGGCCCTGAGGCCAAATGATTGTTTATTCCATTTCACATATACACTGTTTTAGCCCAAACGCTGTATTTGAGTCAGTGACCAAAATAAAGATTAAAAAGAAAGGGAGAGTCTACATTGATTACGCTGTGTCTTATGATCAAACATCTAAGAGAAGATCCTGCTGGAGGTTTCCAGCCTGGAGCATTAGAATGGTTGAAAGTTTACTGCCCTTCCTGTGCACCCACGGTGCACCGGAAACTCCATGCCCAGGTCCCAGGTATGAAGACAGGTTCAAAATGTCGAGGAGCTTACCAAAGGCTAGGAACATACCTTTCTTATTTATTTATTTATTTATTTAGGTTTTTCAAGACAAGGTTTCTCTGTGTAACCTTGACTGTCTAAAACTCAACTCTGTACACCAGGCTGGCCTGGAACACTCAGGAGGCAGAGACAGGTGGATCTCTATATATTCAAGGCCAGTCTGGTCGATGTTGTGAGTTTCAGGATGGGCAGGGCTAAATGATGAGACCCTGTCTCAAACAGCCAGCCAGACCTGCTGGCCTAGACCTTTAATCTCAGCACTCAGGAAGCAGAAGTGGGCAGATATCTTTGAGCTCAAAGCCAAGCCTGGTCTATATGGCAGTTCAAGGCCACCAGTCAAAGCTATACAACGAGACCCTGTCTGAAACAAAGCAAAAACCAAAACTAAACAAAACACACAACATCATTAACAACAACAAATAAAAAATAAAAATAAACAGACTGGTTTCTGGGCATGATTTCTTTGTTCTTGGTTTAGTATCACTCTCAGATCTCAGCATGTTAGACACTAGGTCTAATCCAGTTGTTTTCTTGAATTAATAATGAATTGAAAAGACTTTCATGTTAACAGAAATAGATCTTCCCTTTCCTTTTAAATTCCACAAAACACGCCTAGCCTTTTCATTTCCTTTGTTTTGCTAAATGAATCACTCTGCTCACCAGACGTGGGAACTAACCACTTACTATTCATTGGTGCCATTTAATTTCTCAAATAGCTTCTGGTTGTGGATAGAGATGCTGGTCTAGCTCCCACTCAGCCTCGATACTATTATTCTACAGAGAGGAAACAGACACCAGCATGCTACTATTAACTGCGCTAACTTATTTGGATTTTTGATGTTATTATTTTGGTGGGGTTTGGAGTTGGGAGTGCCACCCGGGGCCTCCAGCGTGCTAAGCATGAATGCCTTTTCCCCACACACCCCTAGCAGAGAATGCACTTAGAGTATTAGACTTTGGACAAGCTTGTGCAGGGAGCGGGACAGAAACCTAGCCTTTGGCATCTTTGGCCTTTTCTTAAACCATTCCTGTCAAGGCAGGGGATGGAGCTCAGTAGGAAAGTGCCTGGGCATGCAAGGCCTGTGATCAAACTCCAGAAACTCAGAAAAAGCAAAACATTCCTCTCAAGGTTTTGGTTCTTTTCCCAGGCCCCCACTCTACTATCCTCCCACTTCCTGGCAGCTGCACCGTTGAATAGAAAGACATGCTCTCTGCTAGGTGGTGGGGGCTGCGCACGCCTTTGATCCCAGCACTGGGAAGCAGATTAAATGTGGACTTTTAAACCCTTACTTTTGGATAAAGCAGACTGGTAGGTCCCAGTTAACAAAATAAAGAAACAAAGGAAGGAATTCCATCCTCTGAGCTCGGAGTTGCTGTCCTCAGTTGGAGATCTCTCTGCATCTAGAGAGGAAGGAGGAAAGCTTTAACTCTGATCCGATTTCAGGTTAAAACTAGTTGGGCTGGGTGTGGTAATGCACGAAAGCCTTTAATCCCCAGCCCTAACCCCGCAGAGGCAGGCTGATCTCTGTGGGTTTGATGTCATCTTGGCCTACATAGCGAGCTCCAGGACAGCCAGAGCTAATAATAAAGACCTAGAGACCTTGTCATGTATATATATATATATATATATATATATATATATATACACACCTCTTCACAGCATGCTCTCTCTCTCCCCTCCCGAATGATTTAAATTTTTTTTTTTTTTTTTTGCTGGGTGGTGGTGGCACACGCCTTTAATCCTAGCACTTGGGAGGCAGAGGCAGGTGGATTTCTGAGTTCGAGAGTTCGAGGCTAGCCTGGTCTACAGAGTGAGTTCCAGGACAGCCAGGGCTACACAGAGAAACCCTGTCTCGAAAAAACCAAAAAAAAAAAAAATTTTTTTTTTATTCTATGTGCATTGGTGTTTTGTCTGCATGTATGTTAGGGTGTCAGGTCCCCTGGAATTAGAGTTAAAATTTCAAGCCTCCACATGTGTGCTGGACTTGAACTTGCATCCTCTAGAAAAGCAGCTAGTGCTCATAGCCTCCGGATCGTCTCCCCAGCCCACATTGACAGGTCTCTGGTAACCAATTTAACTGACTTCCCAGGATACACAGACATTGGAAGTAGAAGGTCTGAGGAGTCTTGTCGCTAATAAAATGAGGCCATTCCAGCATGTGGGGAAGGTGCTGGCAGCTTAAGGAACACACTTTCCTACCTTTAGAATTTGGCCTGATTTCTTACCTTGATGAGTTTAGTGGTCTTCAAATCCCAAAATGAGGGCCTTAAAACTCTTAGTCTCTCAGCATTTTTCTATGAAAATTCATGGAAAAGGTTTGGTTGATTCCCTCACATACAGAAAAGAAAGAAAGAAAAAAGAAAGAGAGAAAGAAAGAAAGAAAGAAGAGAGAAAAAGGAAGAGGGAGAAGGAGGAAAGGAAAGAAAAGAAAGAGAAGGGAAAATATAAAAGGAACAGTAGCCTAGGGCAGGGCATCAACAAGCCCCTGGGCACTTGGCAGCTGTTCCACACCCCACCCTCTACCCACTGGAGCCTGCCACCCTCTAGGACAGTTTCGCCCTGGCTGCTGCATTTTGTTCCAGGAACCAAGCCTAGCCCTGATGAGCAGTGTGTGGCTTCTGGTGGAGGAGCAGTCTACAGAGAGGTGACATGTGGTGGGTCTCAGGGCTGTGGGAACTGGGAGCACAGGGGTATTGGTACAGTCAAGTTTTGTTTTGTTTTGTTTTTTTGTTTTTTGTTTTTTTGAGGCAGGGTCTTTCAATACAACCTTGGGTGTCCTGGAACTCACTATGTAGACCAGGTTGGCCTCCAGGTCACAGAGATCTACCTGTCTCTGCCTTTTAAGTATTGTAGATTAAAGGTGTGTGACCTGTGTCATTAAAGGCCTGGGACAGTGAACATTTGAGGACAGAAGAAGATGGGTGACTGAGGGCAGGACATTCTCACAGATGACTACAGCTAGAACTTCTCTCAGGTCCCCTTCCTAGGACAGGAGCCTCAGGCTGCCCTGACTTCTCGCTCTCTCCATCTCCTGCAGGATGAAGATGAGACGCTACAAGCTCTTTCTCATGTTCTGTATGGCCGGCCTGTGCCTCATCTCATTCCTGCACTTCTTTAAGACCTTATCCTATGTCACCTTCCCCAGAGAACTGGCCTCCCTCAGTCCTAACCTCGTCTCCAGTTTCTTCTGGAACAATGCCCCTGTTACTCCCCAGGCCAGTCCGGAGCCGGGTGGCCCCGACCTGTTGCGGACTCCACTCTACTCTCACTCCCCCCTGCTCCAGCCACTGTCCCCCAGCAAGGCCACCGAGGAACTGCACCGGGTGGACTTCGTGTTGCCAGAGGACACCACAGAGTATTTTGTGCGCACCAAAGCTGGCGGTGTGTGCTTCAAACCAGGTACCAGGATGCTGGAGAAACCTTCTCCTGGGCGGACAGAGGAGAAGCCCGAGGTGGCTGAGGGCTCCTCGGCTCGGGGTCCTGCTCGGAGGCCTACACGGCATGTGTTGAGTACGCGGGAGCGCCTGGGCAGCCGGGGCACCAGGCGCAAGTGGGTTGAGTGTGTGTGCCTGCCAGGCTGGCACGGGCCCAGCTGCGGGGTGCCCACGGTGGTGCAGTATTCTAACCTGCCCACCAAGGAGCGTCTGGTACCTAGGGAAGTGCCGAGGCGCGTTATCAACGCCATCAACATCAACCACGAGTTTGACCTGCTGGATGTGCGCTTCCATGAGCTGGGCGATGTCGTGGACGCCTTTGTGGTCTGCGAATCTAATTTCACCGCCTACGGGGAGCCTCGGCCGCTCAAGTTTCGAGAGATGCTGACCAATGGCACCTTCGAGTACATCCGCCACAAGGTGCTCTACGTCTTCCTGGACCACTTCCCACCAGGTGGCCGTCAGGATGGCTGGATTGCAGATGACTACCTGCGCACCTTCCTCACTCAGGATGGTGTCTCCCGCCTGCGCAACCTGCGACCCGATGACGTTTTTATCATCGATGATGCAGATGAGATCCCTGCACGTGATGGTGTGCTGTTCCTCAAGCTCTATGACGGCTGGACAGAGCCCTTCGCCTTCCACATGCGCAAGTCCCTGTATGGTTTCTTTTGGAAGCAACCGGGCACACTGGAGGTGGTGTCGGGCTGCACCATTGACATGCTGCAGGCCGTGTATGGGCTGGACGGTATCCGCCTGCGCCGCCGCCAGTACTACACCATGCCCAACTTCCGGCACTATGAGAACCGCACCGGCCACATCCTAGTTCAGTGGTCTCTCGGCAGCCCCCTGCACTTCGCAGGCTGGCACTGCTCCTGGTGCTTCACACCCGAGGGCATCTACTTCAAACTCGTGTCGGCCCAGAATGGCGACTTCCCCCGCTGGGGTGACTATGAGGACAAAAGGGACCTCAATTACATCCGCAGCTTGATTCGCACAGGGGGATGGTTCGACGGCACGCAGCAGGAGTACCCTCCTGCAGACCCCAGTGAGCACATGTATGCTCCTAAATACCTGCTCAAGAACTATGACAAGTTCCGCTACTTGCTGGAAAATCCCTACCGGGAGCCCCAAAGTACTGTAGAGGGTGGGCGCCGGAACCAGGGCTCAGATGGAAAGCTATCTGTTGTCAGGGGCAAGTTGGATGCAGTGGAGGGCTAGGGCTGTGCAATTTCACAGGGCTGGGCAGGCTGAGATGATAGCTAACCCAATGTTGTGTTTTGCCTCCTCCTTATCCTGGGGCTCTTGAGAGAGCCAGGAGAACTTGTAGATGGTCCTCTGTGCTCAAGCCCTCCTAGAATTAAGGGTCAGGCCTTTTATCCCAAAACAGAAAAGAAAAAAATTTTTTTCTAGTAGAGAAGAGAAAGCCCAGACATCTATGCAGCATTTTGTCCCCAAGAGTGCTGTGGGAAAGAGGTGTTCCTGGAGAACATGAGGTGGTTTTCTGGGGCTGGGAGTGCTATGGAACTTCAGTCTAGTTGAGAGAAGCCCATCTTTGACATCCTGGATTGTTAACCTGTAATGGACAAGGAGCTATACCATGCCAGGAGTTCCCAGCATCCTGTAAATAACTGCATTTGGGTCCAGGAGCAAGAAGAGACAGAAGGGAGGGACTAGAAAGTGCATCTTGATCTTGGCCAAGAAGCTAGGGAAGCACTGGAAAATGGTACCCTGGAGAGAGCACACTCTGCTGCTTCCTCAGACATGTTGGACCTAAGGAGTGAGGTCACGGATGGCTGGGAGGATGGCGCCGGTGGCTGTCAGTCCCCCTGCCTCTGTAAGGAGACATGCTGGGGGTGCTGAGGAATCTTCCTCTGTTCCAAATATACCCTTGATGACTGTTGTCACTTTTCCTGTTGCTGTCTTGTGGAAGCTGCTTGCAAAGGACTCTGGGAGTCTCGTTCTCGGGGTGGGGCAAGAGCTGGAGACCATATGGACAGCCAGTATGGTAGGTGGGACAAGAGGAGGAGACTGACAGAGGCCTCTATGTCCCTCTCTCCCTCCCCATCACTCTGCTGGCATCCAGTTCTGTTTTACAGAAACCCAGATATAACCATTCCTGTGCCACTACACCCCCACCCCTGTAAGAGCAGGCTAGGGGCCAGGAAGGGGCCACAAGGTTTTCCAGGGTCCAAGAAAAGACTTTAAGGTCAATAGTTTATCAACCCATTCCTCTTAATTTGCCTGTGTGGGGGTGCAGGATGTATTTGAGAAGATGCTAAGCTCCTGTAGAAGTCCCTTGGCAACCAGTAATTAAAGTAAGACCAGCTTGTTGCTAAGTAAATAGTCTGGGAGAGATGGTCCAATGCCTGTTAGATAGTCAGCTTAGATTCACATACAACTTCCAGGTCTGGATAGAGAGGCTGCACCTGCTCACATGATAAGAGGAGGATGTGTGGACTCTTTCCTGTGAAGGGCAGGAGTCAGATGTGTCTGTTGCTTCTGATAGCGTCTTACTGGTCAGGACTTAGCTGCATGGCTATAGGTAGTTGCAAGGAAAACTGGGAAATGTAGTTTTGAGCAGGACTGCCATGTGCCTGCCTTAATTTGAGAGTTCTGTATTACCAGCAGCACCTTTACAGGAGGGGTACAAGTGATTGCTCATGACCCTGCTCTCTTCCTAACTGCCCTGGGGTTGAGGTACAGTGGGGGCTTGCAGGAGTATGGGAAGAGTGGGTGCCTCTCTCTGAGGCCCCCGATGTTCCCTTGATGCCAGTATGCAGGGCTACCTGTGGAATGGTCCGTGTTTGTGCGTGCGTGTATATTTATGGGCATGGGTGCATGCTTGGTGTGTATTGTACATGTCTGTATCCATGTGTCCCTGTACAAAGATGATACTCACATGTGGGTGTAGGAGCCTAGGCTTGGCTGTCCTCTTCCTCAGGACTTAGATCTTAGAATCTCATCTCCTATGACTCCACAAGATGCCTGAGGTGGGAAATCCTTGGGGGAACCTTGAAAGCAAGATTAAAAGGGAGTACAGGGTCTGTCTGTCTGTCTCTGTTTTTCAGTCTGAGGAATGGAATCTTCCTAGCTACAGGGATATGCAGCTGAGAGCCCACCACTCCCTCAGCCCCTCTTGGCCCGCCACTTCCTCCTGCTGCCACCCCAGCATCTCCTGGATGTAACTGTCTGGAGCAGTTTGCCAGGTAGTGGGCATAGTATGGTAGCTGCTCTGGCAAACAGGCATGAAGCAAGAGGAAGGCCTTGATGGTTCCTCTCCTCTCACTGAGGGACGTCCCCCATGGAACCTCTCCTTCAAAGAGCCTTCCTCTCTGGTTCCTCCTGGGGCTGAGAGGTGGCTGCAGAAGTCAGGGCATCCCAGAGACTTATGAGTCCATCTGAGCCAGGACTCTCTCTTGAGATGTCTGTGGATGCTTCTGTGTGATACCTACCCCCTTGAATGAAATCCTTACCCCCACACTTTTGGTACCCCCCAGCTGCTTCATAGATGTCCTGTTTCAGGCATTTCAGGGCTCCTACCCATAAGTGACCAATTCAGAGAGGGAGAAGGACACTGGGAAAGCACAGGTCTTCTGGGCTGGCCTTCCTTCTCAGACTAGTAGTGGGGAGATAGTATAATAGTTTCAACTAGGCAGGAAGAGGCCTGGCCATGGGCTGAGAGGCCACCCGTGAGAGATGGGAGCTAGAGAGTTTCACATATAACCACAGCATACACTGGGAAGTTGAGGGACAGGGGACCCAAGACCATTCCCCCCAATATGAAGGGAATCCGAATTGAATGTGAATGTGGGCACATTCTCCAGGAACCACCGGCCTGTGACCTCCAAACCCAAGGAACCCTGTGCAGGCATCCAGCTGGCCTCAAACATCCAAGGGTCACAGTGTTTATAAGAGACAAGCTTGATGAAGCTTTGGGAACAAACAAGATTCAGGGTGGGAAAACAGGACTCACCCAAGAAGAAGGTAGGGCCCTGGGAAATGTGTAATTTAAGGACACCAATAATAATAATAATAATAATAATAATAGTATTATTTTTTTTGTAAAGGAAAAATCAATATGTACATTCTGAAATCATTTTCTCTGTAAATGGTTGAATTTCATTTCACCCTTAAAGGGATGCTTAAAGGAGAAGATAATATTAATAATAAAACAGCTGAGAAGTCTGGAGGGCGTGTGTGTTGTCTGTGGCCAGTTTGTGGATGCCCCAGGGCAGAGATGGATAGGACCAGACAACTCTGGTCTTCCTGCCAAATCGGGGCCTGTGGGGCACAGGGACCTCATAAGGTCTGGATGTGTGGGGAGAAAGACTCTGTACACAGTCCCTTCACTTGGGGATGTGGTCACTTTCAACTTAGGCTTGTGTCTGCCACCTAGGGATGGAATTATAGACACTAGGCTGTTCAGTGGGAGGAAGAGGAAACCTGGACCCTCCAGAGATCTGGCATTGTTGGTTACTCCCACTGCTACTCACAGCATCAGATAGCATGCTTCTGCATTTGGGTACCCCTGGTACCCAGTGTCAGTCATGGTCACATGGCTGCTTACCTAGGAAAAGACTGTGACCTCTAATCTGGGAATGATCATCTTTCTCTTTGGGTGCTGCGGCAGTCACTAAGGCCTTGGAGCACCAAGTCTCTTGTCCCTGGCTGTGTCCTAAGGATAGTCTGAGACAGGGTGGCTCAGACTCTTTTTTTTTTTTTAGTTTTTTTTGAGACGGGGTTTCTCTGTGTAGCCCTGGCTGTCCTGGGACTCACTCTGTAGACCAGGCTAGCCTCAAACTCTCGAACTCAGAAATCTGTTGCCTCTCCCTCCCAAGTGCTGGGATTAAAGGCATGGGCCACCACCGCCCGGCTGGTGGCTCAGACTCTTAAGTGCTGCCTTTGTAGGACAACTGTGTCACCTCCACATCAGACATCCACGTCCGAATTGAATGTTAATTTGGGCACATTCTCCAGGAACCACCAGCCTGTGACCTCTAAACCAGAAGGTTCTGGTTCCAAAGGTTTGGAAACCAGAGGGTGACAGCAGTGTTAGTGGCCTGACACCTGAGACAGGAACTGCTCAGGTCCCTGGCCACACTCCCAAAGTTCAAAAGGAACTGGTGGTGGTGGGGGATATGGGGGGGAGGTGAGTTCTGAACAACCCAGGAAGTGAAGAGGAAGACACCCTGGCATGGCCAGAAGAGGGCGACAGTGACCCACTCACCGGTAAGTTTGTTTGATTCTGGCTTGTGTTGGGCATGCTGTCATTGTCATCATTTACGAATAATACGTCTCCTCAGGTGTCACTTATCAAATAATCACTTTCAGCCAGGTTCTAGGCTGAACTTGAATGTGGAAAGGAAAACATAGACTATGCCCGCCTTAGATGTTGGTGCGGTAGGTGACAAGTTACGGTTCACATGTGGTCAGAGGTTAATGTCACTGCAGGACTGCACTTCCTGCAGGCTGAGGAGGAAGACAGGAGGAGACAAAGTAGAGGATAGGTACTGTGGCATAGCTAAAGCTGCTAGCCAAGCCAGGCATGGGCCCAGGGCAAGGGACATGGGACAGACACTGCTGTTCTGAGGCTGGCAGTCATTTCGGAACACAGGCAGGGAAACTGATTCACTGAGGTGAGGGCTGGTATCTCTTACACATCTCAGCAAGCACTCCCTGCTGTCCCTTCCTTGCTGGCTGTCTAGGTAGCTGTGGGTACCAGCAGGCTCTATGATAACCCCCAGGTCAGGGTGTTCTTTGTCTGTCTCTGGCCTCTAAAAATGGGGGAATATAGTGGTTTAGTACATATAGAGAATTAATGATATCTGTGAACCTTTATCCAGCAGGGATAGCTGAGAATTACATGATGACAGCTGTCAGATCCACCATTAAAACTTTACTGCCAATGGACTGAGACATGGCCCATTGATAAAGGAAGAGTATCGTTCTCACAGGGGACCCAAGTTTGGTTCTCATCACCCACATCCAGTGGGCGTGAACAGCTCTGTGGGATCCAAGGCTACTGGCTTCCTAAGGCATTCATCATGTCCACAAACCCTGACGCAGACACACAGATACATAATTAGTGTAAAAATAAATTCTGGGCCTGGAGAGATGGCTCAGTGGTTAAGAACACTTGCTGGTCTTGATAATGGACCACAATTTGGTACCTAGTACCCACATCAGGCAACTCACAAACACTTGTAACTCTCACTCCAGGGGACCTGATAGCCCCTTTTGGCCTGTATGGGCACCCATACACACACACACACACACACACACACAAGGTTTTTTTTGAGACAGGATCCTACTTTGTGGTCCTGGCTGTCATGGAACTCCCTTTGAAGAACAGGTTGGTCTTGAACTCACAGAGATCCACCTCCTCTGCCTCTTGTCTCCCAAGTGCTAGGATTAAAAACTTCTACCACCATACCCAGATAGAAACAATAAAAATCTTAAAAAAATAAACAATAACAACAAAAACAACTTCCAGCCACATATGAGATCAGGGCAGCAGAATCCTGAGATCCACTCCCAAAGCTCTCCAGGAGCCCCTTCTGTGCACCTACAAAGGAATAGTTAAAATACAAGTCATAAAAAGTCCTGTCTGGGTCTGGCCCTCTTGCCAGCATCTTTAGCCTGAGTTGCTCTGATAAATTCTAAGAGATTCCTTTATAGCAAGAAGTTAATTCCCTTATATTACAAAATGTAGGGGGTGGGGATGGTGCCATACACCTTCAATCTCACCACTTTAGAGGCCAAAGCAGATAGTTATCCACTAACTTGATGCTAGCCTGGTGTACAGAGTAAATTATCCAGCCGGGCAGTGGTGTCGTCAGCCTTCAATCCCAGCACTTGGGAGGCACACGCTGGCAGATCTCTGTGAGTTCAAGGCCAGTCAGGGTTGTTACATGGAGAAACTATGCCTTGAAAAAAACCAACTCCTCCTTTAAACAAACAATGGAAGTCATTTAAAATTTCTCCTCAACAACCCCCCCTCATAAAAAAACAGCCCTGCAGGGCAAGCCCAAGCTGCACCCTGATCCCGTCTCCCGAGCTCACTCACTTTAAGCCCCACTGAGCTATGAGGTGCTTTAATTAGACTGAGTTCCATTAGACTTGTAAGCAACCAATACATTTGTTTTTAATAAATGACAAGAAAACCAACCCAAACTACAAAGGCAGAGAAAGAGCTTGCTGGCTGGCTGGCAGTCAAGCTTCAGGTGGTGCCAGTGTCTGCGCAGCTTGTGGTACAGGTCATTTGCCAGTGAAATGCCATCCGGCCCTGTAGCTCACTGACCTCTGCTTTGCAAGCTGTCCCTGTACAGTTTAGTCTTTGGGCTTCTGAAATGGTCGCAACAGCTCCCAGCTTCACATTCTCTTTTCTTCAGACTCAGCACAGAGGAAACAGATTCTTTTCCTTAACAGCCCTGAGCCTGGAGACTTGGGAGACGACAGTTGGTAAAGTACCTGGAATCCAGGATGAGGGCCTGAGTTCAGAGCCCCAGCACCCACATAAACAAACAAGCTGGGCTCAGTGGCACCTATCTAGAATCCTAGTACTGAGAAGACAGATGGGTCCCTGGGGTTTGCTGGCCAGGCTTTCTAGCTGATTGGTGGGCTCCAGCTTAAGTGAGATGTTCTGTCTCAAAAAACTAAGGTGGAGGGCTGGAGAGATGTCTCAGAGGTTAAGAGCACTGGCTACTCTTCTAGAGGTCCTGAGTTCAATTCCCAGCAACCACATGGTGGCTCACAACCCTCTGTAATGGGATCCAATGTCCTCTTCTGGTGTGTGTCTGAAGACAGCGACAGTGTACTCATATACATAAAAAATAGTAATTAAACAAAATTTAAGGTGGAGAAGTGACTGATGAGGATACTGAACCTTAGCCTCTACACACACATGTGAGCGAATGCACATCTGCTTGTGTGCACATATGCCCAGGCTCGCACAGTCTTGTGCCTGAGCTGGGGATGGTGGTGTGTTTTGATAATCTCAGCATTTGAAAGATAAAGGTAGGAACACTGTTACAAGTTCAAGGCCATCCTGGTCTACATACAGAGTTCCAGGTTAGCCAAGACTGTGTTACTAGATCCTTCTCAAAGTAAAGTCAGTGGGCCTGGAGACATTGCTCAGGGCTTACCAAGGGTTGCTCTCCCAGGGGACCTGGGTTTGATAACCAGCACCCACGAGTTACCACAGCCATGTGTAACTTCCAGGGGACCTAGAGCTCTCTTCCAGCCTCTGTGGGCACCAGTACAAGTGTGCAATGTCCTTACTTAGACACAGACAAAACATTTGTAAGGTTAAGAAAAACAATCTTGGCCAGGTGGTGGTGACATGCGCCTTTAATTCCAGCACTCAGGAGGCAGAGGCAGGAGGATCTCTTGTGTTCTGTGGTTGAGGCCAGCCTGGTCTACAGAATGAGTTCCAGGGTAGCCATGACTAAAAGAGAAACCATGTTTTGAAAAATCAAAACAAACAAACAAAAGTCTTTAAATTTTTTCTGAACCAGGCATGATGCACACCTTTAATCCCAGCACCTGAGAGGCAGAGGCAGGCAGATTTCTGAGTTCGAGGCTAGCCTTGTCTACAGAGTGAGTTCCAGGGCTACAAAGAGAAACCTTGTCTTGAAAAACTAAAACCCCAAAACAAAACAAATTCTTGGACCTGGATCTTATTGGCTTCTGTTTGGTTTGTTGACCATCCTGAGCAGATCTGGGTGACTTGGGTGGAATCTCAGATCAGTTTAGAAGTTTAGGAAAGTCAGAGTTGAGTCTATTCTAGTCAAGGAAGAGAACAGATAGTTTTCTGAAAGAAATGAGGACAAGATGTCACCCTTGGCACCTCAGCTATCCATGTCCAGCCTCCTCAGCACCTGGCAGTCCTCCTTTGCTCAAATATTGTCTTAGTATGTACTCCTGGTTGTCCTGGAACTCAACGTATAGACCAAACTGGCCTTGAGTTCACAGAGATCTGCCTGCTTCTCTCTCTGCATTATGAGTGCTGGGATTAAAGGTGTGTGATACCTTATCTGAGTATTTTGTTTTCTTTGTTTGTAGGTTTTTTTGTTTGGTGGTTTTGGGGTTCTTGTTCTGTTTTAGACAGGATCACATGAAGTCCTCGCTGGCCTCATACTCCTGGGTTGTTGAGTCATATCTATCCCAGGCACATAAAAGCCATTCCAGAACATTCCAAAAGAGTAGCTACTGTTGGGGGTGGTACCCCAGGACACCTCCCCATGTCCAACTGATGACATTGGATAGATGAGTCAAGACCAGGATAGAGAGGATAGGAAAGTAATCTCAGACAGAAGCTGAGTTCCACAGTGGCCCTGACACATCTGAGGAGACCTTGATGCCTTGGGACCCTTCCAACAGGCAGCTGACCAATGAGGTGGCGCTCCGTAGGGAAGGCTCCCAGGAGAGGTGCGACCAGCCCCACTTTGTTGGGGATTGAGATCCACAGGCAAAGCAGACAGATCTCTGGGAAGATAATAAGGTCATCAGGACAGGAAGGAGGAAGAGGCAAAGAAGAAAGACAGATGAGTCACAGAGATGAAGGGAAGAAGCCTCGGGAGGAGATGCATGACCCATGTGTCATGTACATCACATTGAGGGAGGAGGAGGAACACACGGGGTCATGGCCAAGGTGTTTATAAACGCGCAAGCTCAGACTCTGCTGGCAGGTGCACCCCCACACACACACACCGCAGCTGGAGACCTGTGATACACACACCCATTTGACAGATGAGCATCCAGGAGCAGGATGTGAGCAAATACCAACACCAACAACACCGCGCCCCCCGCCCCCACATGTCTACACCACCATGCTTGGCTCAATTTATTTAATTTTTAAAACTTGTTTAATTTATTGAGACAGGATTCTCTTTAGACCAGGCTGGCCTCAAACTTAAAAGATCTGCCTGCCTCTGCCTCGGGAGCCCTGAGATCATTAAAGGCATGCACCACCCCAGCCCAGTGGCTCAAAAACATTTAAATAAAATTTACATGAATTATGGATAGTTCCCTTTTTTAACTGGTGAAAGCAGAAGAAGTGGGGCAGGGCACAGAGCTCCCTGGTGGGGTTGGGGAGAGGACCCAGTGGGGAAAGTATTTGTTGGACAAGCACGAAGACCAGAGTTCAAATCTCCAACACTCATGTAAATGACAAGCAGGTGTGGTGGCCAGCCTGTAAGGCTTAGGAAGTGGAGACAGGAATTCCCTAGAGCAAGCTAGCTAGACTAGGAGAATCAACAAGCTCTGGGTATGGTTGGAAATACCCCACACAGCCTCTAACCTCTACACGCACACACGCCATACACATACATAGTAAAAAAAAAAACAAACCTGTCAGTATGTCCTTGTGACACTCCCTACCACTGGAACCCCTGGGGCTTTCCATTCTTTTGATACAAGTTTTTATGTTGAATTTTCTCCTGGGTATGACCCAGAGCATTTCTTTCTTTCTTTCTTTCTTTCTTTCTTTCTTTCTTTCTTTCTTTCTTTCTTTCTTTTTTTTTGGTTTTTTTTCGAGACAGGGTTTCTCTGTGTAGTCCTGGCTGTCCTGGAACTCACTCTGTAGACCAGGCTGGCCTTGAACTCAGAAATCTGCCTGCCTCTGCCTCCCAAATGCTGGGATTAAAGGCGTGCGCCACCACCGCCCGGCCAACCCAGAGCATTTCAAGTCATCTAACAAGGATGTTCCACGGTAAGTTCCCAAAAGGTACCACAGGGTGGCAAGTTCTTCAGGCCTTGCAAGGTTACCTGTCTCCGCTATGCATGCCCTCTGGAGCATAGGCCAGGCTGAGGCTCTGGGCTTCCATGATGTCTCCAGTACTATCTACATTGGCTTTTTCATTTACTTGGCCTGTTCTTCTGTGCTTGTCTCCTACACTTGAGGAAAAACAGATCCTGATACTCTGATACTTCAATCACTGTTTGAGGAGTGAATCACCAAGCAAAGGAGGAGGGACTGTCTCCAGTGCAGTCCTGGGACAAATCCCCTAATACTGTTTCCAGAATGATCTAACCCAGCAGCCTTGAGGCTGAGGTTCTGTCATACAAAGCCTACTTGTCATACTGGAGAGATGGCTCCTCAGTTAAGAGCACTGACTGCTCTTTCAAAGGCAGTAAGTTGAATTCCCAGCAACCACATGGTGGCTCACAACCATCTATAATGGGATAGTGCCCTCTTCTGGTGTGTCTGAAGATAGCTAGCTACAGTGTACTCATATACATAAAATAAATCTTTACCAAAAAAAATAAAAAATAAAAAGCTGACTTGTCCATTGAGGTCAGTTGGTCTTCAACAGGCTACATCTCTCTCCTGGAATGCCTTGCCCACAGCATTAGTGGTCTCCAGTCTGCAATGGCTTAGACTTGACATTTATGCTAAATATCACCCAGGAGCAAAGTCCTTTTGTTTTTATTTTTGTTTTTCAAGATAGTGTTTCTCTGTGTATCCCTGGCTGTCCTGGAACTCACTCTGTAGACAAGGCTAGCCTTGAACTCACAGAGATCAGCTTACCTCTGCCTCCTGAGTGTTGAGATTAAGGATATGCACCACCACTGCCCAGCAAAGCCTTCTCTTATTGTCTTAGGGTTTTACTGCTGTGAACAGACACCATGACCAAGACAAGTCTTATAAAGAACAACATTTAGTTGGGGCTGGCTTACAGGTTCAGAGGTTCAGTACAATATCATCAAGGCGGGAGCATGACAGCGTCCAGGAAGGCATGGTGCAGGAGAAGCTGAGAGTTCTACATCTTCATCTGAGGGCTACTATGAGGAGACTGACTTCCAAGCAGCTAGGGTGAGGGTCTTAAAGCCCACGCGCACAGTGACACACCTACTCCAGGAGGACCACACCTGCTAATAGTGCCACTTCATGGGCCAAGCATAGTCAAACCATGACACTTATAACAGTAACTTCTGGCTATTAGGGTCCAAAAATCTAAAACAACCCAAGCAGACACAAGAGGCCACACAAAGCAAGATCCTTATTTAAATTAGGCAGCAAAAACTGACCAGTCAGGGACAGTAACACAGACTCGGAAGCTGACTGCAACCCCAAACGTTCATCTTGGTAAATATTCAAGCAAAAATCATAAGGCCCATATGCATCTGTGCTAAGATATAGTTACAATTTTTCACCAATCAATCATTTTTTCTTTCATGGTTATGTTTTGGGGAACAAAATAAGAACAAGGAGGAAGCTGGCTAGCTATCTGGAAAGCTCCCCTAGAGACCAGGAGCTTCATTTCACCTGATGATCAAAATGGAGTCTGGAAACAAAATGGCAGCACTTAGGATAAATCTCGTTTGATTGACCCCAACAAGGCTTGCCTGGAAGCCTGCCTTTCTGAAGACTGTGCGTGCTACCCAGAACCCTAGCCTTCTGGAAGGCCACAAGGGACACAGTCAGGCCCTCTTCCATACAACTGTCCATCAGCCAATCAAACAGTTACTAATCCTTGAATCAATCTCTCTACTCAGTCTCTCCTCCTCTGTCAGTACGGAGGATTGAACCAGGGCCTTACACATGGTAAGCAGGCCATCTACCACTGAGCCTTCTTTTAAAAAATAATTAAATTAGTTGGTTATTTTATTTTAGTCAGGGACTCATCATGTAACTCTGGCTGACCTAGAATTCAGAGACGGCTCTACTGGGATTAAGGGCATGCACCACCATGCCTTGCTATTTTGGGACAGGGTCTCACCATGTCCAGCCCTGGCTAGTCTAGAACTCATAGAGATCCACCTGCCTTTGCCTCTTGAGTGCTGGGATTAAAGATGTGCACCACCATGCCTGACTCACTTCTTTGAGACAGTGTTCTGTTTATGGCCCTAAAGTTGTGATCCTCCTGCCTCAGGTTCCTAAGTGGCTGGGATTCCGGCTGTCCCACAAGGCTCAGGTCCCCTGCATCTCTTGACCAGTCCATCAAGTGTCGCTTTGTGCTGGTGCTTGTTCTGTGTCAAACTTAACACAAGCTAGAGTCATTAGAGAGGATGGAATCTCAATTGAGAATATAACTTCGCCGGGCGGTGGTTGAGCACGCCTTTAATCTCAGCACTTGGGAGGCAGAGGCAGGTGGATTTCTGAGTTCAAGAGTTTGAGGCCAGCCTGGTCTACAGAGTGAGTTCCAGTACAGCCAGGACTAAACAGAGAAACCCTGTCTCGAAAAAAACAAAACAAAACAAAAAAACAAACAAACAAAAAAAAGAGAATATAACTTCATAAATCAGGCTGCAGGCAAGCCTGTGGAGATTTTCTTAGTGATTGTATGGGAGAACTCAGTCCATTGTAGGTGGTAGCATCCTTAGGCTGGTGGTCTTGAATTCTATAAGAAAGCAGGTCTAGTGAGCCATGTGAAGCAAGCCAGCACTTCTCCATGGCCTCTGCAACAGCTCCTGCCTCCACGTTCCTGCCCTGTTTGAGTTCCTGTCCGTCAATGATGGACTATGCTGTATGGAAGGGTAAACCAGATAAACCCTCTTCTCTCCACCTTGCTGTTGATAATGGCCCCGAGACACAGAAACTGGCTTTCTATTAATAGAACTTTAGATTCAAGGTCAGTTGTCAGGTCAGGAAGAATGGACAGCGCCCTCCCCAGCTGGGCTGATGACAAAGTAGGTACTGAGGTGGGCAACTGGACTCTGACACTTTGAAAGGGTTGTGGACTCTTTGTGCTTGGGGTGGGCACCCCCCTCAGAAAGTTCTCACCCCATCGTAGGTGGCCACATCACCCTCACTACAAGACAGTGTGTCCTTTTGGATTGACACCCACGGGTTCCACATAACTTCTTTTACTCTGTCTTGGTTCAACTCATTCCTATATCCAGTTCTGGCTGCTGACTGTAAGACCCACCCTGAAAGCTGGACATGGTGGCACACGCTTGGAATCTCAGCCATTGAGAGTCTGAAGCGGGAGAATCATCTTGAGTACAATACCAGCTGGGCTACTTACTTAGTGAAGAGGAGAGGAAGAAAGCAGTCGGGAGGTGGAAGAGAAAGAACAGGAATTCAAGCTCTTCCTCAGCTCCATAGCAAATCTGAGGCCAGCCTGAGCTACTTGTTTGGACCCAGCTTCCCCAAGAGCCTGGGTTCTTGATCTTGGCACTACTGTCATTATGGGTCAAGTTCACTCTTTGTCATGGAGCCGTGACACAGTGGCAAGTTATTAGTAGTGTCCTAGCCAGTGCAAGACTGTCCAGAAAAACATGGCAACCGTGTCCCTAGACACAAAATATCTATCCTCTTCCATTTGGGGGAAGGGTGTGTATGTGTGTGTGTTAAAAAGTCCTAGAGCAGATGTTCTCAACCTGTGGGCCGTGATCTCTTCGAGGCTGCTTTACAAAACCCATTCACAGGGATCACTTAAGACCGTTAGAAAAAGTACAGGTTATGAAGTAGCAACGAAAATAACTTTGTGGTTGGGGGTCACCGTGACATGAGGAACTATCACAATTACTGGGTCACAGAGTTAGGGAGGTTGAAAACCACTAGTGGGAACCGGCAATATGGGCAAGAGAAGCAGAGGCAGGACGGCCCAGTTCAAGGCCAGCGCTGGCTACATAGGGAGACCCCGTCTCAAGAAAAAAAAAATCAAAAAGGGGGAATAGGTTGCCAGGTGCTTTGCACAGATGACTTTGAGTAGCTCTGAGGGAGCCTGGGCGCGATGAGTTGGGAGAAGCCGGTTCCTACCAGTTTTCTGAGGTCAAGGACAGAGCACACGAACCTTTCCAGCTGTGCTGCACTGCCCCCTGGTGGGCAGTGAGGGCTAGGGCACCCACCTGCCAGCTCTCTCCCCATTCTCTCTTCCTGTGCCACATAGGTCTCACAACAGTTCATACAAACATATATAGGCAGGGTGCCGATGAGGTAGTTCAGTTTGTAAACACACACGCCGCCAAGCCGGACAGCCTGAGTTCCATCCCTTGCACGTGAATGCTGGATAGAGAGAACTGACTCCTGTAGGTTTAACCACATGCTGCACATATATGAAATAAACAAATAAACACAATATAAAAACAAACTGGCTTGGGGAGGCGACTTAGTGGTTTGGCTGTAAGGTCAAACTCAGAGCTATCTGAGGCCAATATGTTGTAAAATAACAAAATAAAATTGTGTATGCCAGCATCTCAGTTTGTTTTGGTTTTGGTTTTGGTTTGTTTGTTTGTTTTGAGACAGGATTTCTCTGTGTATCCTTGCCTGTCCCGGAACTTACTATGTAAACCGGGCTGGCCTTTAACTCACAGAGATCTGCCTCCCTCTGCCTCTCTAGTGCTGAGATTAAAGGTGTGCGCCACTACTGCCTGGACCCACATTTTGGTTTTATGAAAGCATTTATATGTAAGAAAATTTAACTATATTTTTTAAAAGGTTTATTTTTATTTTATGTGCATAGGTGTTTTTGGCTGCCTATATGTCTGTGTACCACATGAATGCAGTACCTATGGACGCCAGAAGAGGGCGCAGAATGCGCCGGAACTGGAGTCGATTGTGAAGAGGAGCCCTTCTCCCCGAGGAGCTGCCGGTGCTTCTAACCACCGCACTATTTCTCTGCCCCTCTGAGTGTATCTTAGTTACATTCACTGCAGTGAACAATCTGCATTGTTCATCTTTTGACAGGTATCATTTTTTTCACCTCCTTTGTCTGAAATAGAACGCAGCCTAGATTTTCAAATACAAAGTGGATACTGACATAAAACAAAACAAAAAAAAACAAAAAACAAAAACAAAACTGGGCATGGTGGTGCACACTTCAAATCCCAGCACTCAGGGAGGCAGAGGCAGTGGAAGAGAGAGAGAGAGAGAGAGAGAGAGAGAGAGAGAGAGAGAGAGAGAGAGAGAGAGAGAGAGAGAGAGAATATGAATGAACTGTGCATTGCTTTCTCAGAGGACCTCAGTTTGGCTCTCAACTCCAAATCCTGGGGATCAGATGCCTCTGGCCTCACACTCACTCAAGTGTACACTGTCTCCTCATGCACATATAATTTAAAAATAATAAAAATAATCTATGCCTTTCCTCCACAAAAAAATAAAACAAACATTTGAATCACAAAACCCTATGAAGGCCAAATAAAACCAAGCCTAGGAAATAATGCAGAATGAAGAGGGAAGAAGAAAGGATTTGTCCTGCTCTCCTTTTCCATAGATAAGAAAGTTCCAGAACTTTCTAGGAAGTGACCAACCTTTGACCATACTCAGCAATGAAGGGTATCCATCTGTGTTCAGATGTGATCTCTTCTTGGTGGGACTGAGCTCTGACATGAAGCACCCAGGGCCGTTCACTCTCCCTTGCACACTAGCATCTACTCCTCTGGGCTTGTCTTTAAAGAGGCTCTAAGAGCCCTGTGTGCTGGCAAGCCTAGGGCAGCCACTCTCCTGCTGAGGCAGGAGGATCCCTAAGAATTTGAGGCCAGCTGTAAAAGGGCAGTCTGGGTTTCATAGCAAGATCTTGGTTCTGAGAGAGAAAGAGAAAGGCATTTGTGTGGGCTCTCCATGCGTGTGTATGTGGGTACGATGTATGTGAATGCCTGAATGCAGCAATTCCCCCCCACCCCCACACACGCAAGCTTGTTCACCACACACAGTGGCACGGCAGGGAGAGAGAAGACAGTTATGGATGTGACCTTAAGGTCTAGTGGGTTGCTTCCTGTTGGCTACTCTGCGGCTATTTTCTGTGGTGCAAGCGGGCTGAAATAACTGCTATCTCATGGCAGAGGGGTTGGTATTTGGAGAAAGTTCCTCCTGTTTTTCAGCCTTCAGTCAGTCTTCAGGACCCTCCCCTCCCACCCCCACTCTAAGAAAGAAATGCTGTTTTGCTAATCACTGAGCTTGAGAGGGTCAGGGGATCAGAGAAGTGCACCACCACCACCACCACTCAGCTAATTCATGCATTTTAGATCACGTCTTTCTCTGTAGCTCTAAGTGATTTACAGCTTGGCATAGCCCATTCTGGCCTCGCAGTGGTCCTCTTGCTCCTGCCTCTCATGTACTGGGCTTGTGGGTGTGCACCACTATGCCCAACCTTACGCTCTAATATTTACTGACACAGTCTCCACACAGGGCAGCCACCAGCTTACATGAGCTTTTATGTGAATTGAGGAAAGATCTCATAGTGATGTCGTTAGAACAGCAAACCCCCTTCTGCTGGACAAATACCCTAAGAAACACACAAGCCCGCACTGTCAAAGTTGAAAGGCGTCCCTTGGGTGTGAAGCCCTTGTGCAAAACTTAACTTACAGCACACCCAGTGACTCTGCCTCAGCTTCCTGAGTAATGGGATTGCATCCATGCACCTCTACACTTGGCAGCAGTTCTGCCAGTCCTTATGTGAAGGCTCAGTGCTCTGTGACAGACACTGGTGGCAGTCGCTCTGGATTCCTTCCTTGCCTTCTACCTGGAAGAGAACTACGAGGTCTTGGATGATTACAAGAGTCCCACAGGCATCATTAAAGAGTGAGCATCAGTGGGATGGCAATGGTGCACACCTTTACTCTCAGCACTTGAGAGGCAGAGAAAGGTGAATCTCTGAATTCAAGGCCAGCCTGGTCTACAGAGCAAGTTCCAAGACAGCCAAGGCTACAGTGAGAGACCATGTCTCAAAAAAAAAAAAATCCTTGGAGGGAAGCAAGAAGGGTGAGATGCTTTTGGCGAGCCAGGGATTAACAGTGTCAGAGCCCAAGGCTGCCAGACCCTTTAGTGACTTTTATGAACCTGGAACACTGTCTGATTATTTTTCTTGTGTTTTACCAATCTGTTTGCATTATAAGTGGCTGTCTTGGGGCATCCTAGCATCTGGGTATCTAGTTTGTTTTCTGAGGAGGCAGCATGGTAAGACCTCATCTATAAAATATATGCATAGTGCACAAATACTCAGTCCTCTCAGGACTATAGCAGGGGCAGAGAGGATGGAGAGGGGATAAGGAAACCATCTGTCACTGGCCATGATGGAGTATAACTTTAAGCCCAGCATTTGGGAGGCAGAGGCAGGTAGATTTCTGCGAGTTCAAAGCCAGCCTGGTCTACAAAGCAAGTTCCAGAAGAGCCAGAGCTACAGAGAGAAACCCTGTCTCAAAAAAAAAAAAAAAAAAAAAAAAAAAAAAAAAAAAAAAAAAAAAAAAGAAAAGAAAAGAAAAGAAAGAAAAGAAAAGAAAACCATCTGTCGTTCATGTAGCATCTAGTGTGGTCCTGTACCATTATTGCCTTTCAAGTCCATTATCAGTCTTGAATTTCACAGAAGTGGCTCAGGTCGGGCCTGTGGCCATGGAGTCTGGGTTCAGACCCTGCACCTCTGTCCTTGCTGGCCCCAGCAAAGCACAGGTTCACCTTCCATCTGCTTGTCCCAATGTGGCTGTGCACAGTACAGGCAGCAGATTTATGTATCTCCCTCCTACCTGGATCTAGCGGATGGCTCTGGGACAGCGATATCTGGGTGCTAGGCTGGCTTGCTCTCCAGAGCTTCACTGCTCTGGTTAATAACCATTTCCTCCACCAGCCTGGGTTGTCCCCTGGGAGGAGTGGGGGAAGCAGGCTGGACTCAGTGCGCTCTCTTGTCGCTCAGAAACAATTTCACAATTTCCCACTGTTTTAGGTCAATGGGCATTTGCCGAGGGGCTCGATTTCCTAAGACAACCTACTGGGCAAAGTAAAAGAACGCGTCCTGCAAACGGCACACTTCCATCACCCACTGGAGCGGGCCTGCTCTTCCAGGAAGGTGCACCTGACCGCTCTTTCACTCTCCCTGTCCCCTCTGTGTCACAGGGGGTCCCCTCGTACCAGCTTCTTCAATTTCCCTCCCAGAATGGGTTCTCTTGCCCCTCCCCACAGCAGGCTGAGACAAGTGGCCCCCAACCCCAAGCCGAGATCAGCTGGGCAGAGCACACGTGGTTGGCTTTTGTCCCTTCATCCTCCCTTCATCCTTTCTTTAACTTCTCTTTTTTTTCTTTTTCTTTTTTTTTTTTTTTTTTTGGGTTTTTCGAGACAGGGTTTCTCTGTGTAGCCCTGGCTGTCCTGGAACTCACTCTGTAGACCAGGCTGGCCTCAAACTCAGAAATCTGCCTGCCTCTGCCTCCCAAGTGCTGGGATTAAAGGCATGCGCCACCACTGCCTGGCCTTTCTTTAACTTCTCAACAGAATCTCCCACGCCCCTGGACTTGCCATTCATTCTTCATGCCCCAGGCTTCTGCCCCACCCCACGTTCTCGTTGAGTCAGCTAGCCACAGAGAGCCCCTAAGTGTGGAGGACAGCATCCAGTTCACAGGGCCACATGCCTTTGTGACCACGGTCTCCCTTGGAGACCACACCTCCCTTTGTGACTATGCCCTCCATCTAGCCTCAAGCCTCTCAGATGCCCAATCTTCTGACCGTCCCTTCCCAGTTCACTTGTTTCTTCAGTGTTAGATACTAGTGTCCCCAGCACCCTCCCCACCACACACACCTCCTGTCATTCCTAGCTCTGAATGACCTGTGGATAATTCAGAGCTCCAGACATCAGTTCAGAATCTACTTCCACCATTTAGCTTAACGCCAGCACCTTAGTTCCAGCCCTGGGGTGGCCGAGGCAGGAAGAGCAAGAGTTTGAGGTTGGAGCTAGGGAGACGGTCTGGTTGGTAAATTGTTTGACACATGGAGGACCTGAGTTTGGATCCTCAGTATCCATATAAGAGGCCAGCACAATAGGGCACACTTGTGACCCCGGTGATGGGAGACAGAGACAGAAAGATTTTGGGGGCTTGCTGCCCAGCTTATCAAGCTGAAGATTCAGGTTCAGTGAGGAGCCCTATCACAAAGTAGAGAACGGTTGAAAAAGACATCTGCTGTTGACCTCTGACCTCTCCACACGCAAGAACACATGTGCATTTGTAACTGGACACCATCCCTCCCTACCCCCACATGTTCCTGTACACATGAGGCTGCATACAACAAGACACTGTCTTACATACAAATTTAAAGGTCCGATTTTCTGGATGTCGTTAGGGCCGATGCCAGCTCTTCTCTGTGCAGATCTGTGTGGAGGACTAGAATAACTGGTGGATTTGAGTGCCAATCACAGTTTAAAGTGTGACGTCACTCAAGTCCCCGGGACTGATCTCCTTCAGGGCTCAGCCCACCCATCCAGTCCTCACAGAGCAGCCAAGGTTAGCCCTTTCCAGATACAAGTCTGATCCTGGCAGATAACTGTCTCACTTTTGTTAGAATCAGGGCTGAGATTGGGGCTGTGGTCTGGACAGGCTGCACAAGGTTCATGCAGGCTCTATGCCTTCACCGGGCACTGGACCCCTCAGCCACAGGCGTAATCTTCCTTGTAGATAACCCACCTGACTAGCTCGCCTCTCCCTCTTGATTTGACGTGAGTCAATTTCAAGTTCTGGGAGTTCTGTCATTGTTTTGTGGCAGGTTCTTATGTAGCTCAGGCTAGTCTTGGACTCAGTATGTAGCCAAGGATGACCTTGAATCCTGACTTCCTCCATCACTTCCTAGGTGGCTGGGTTACAGGTTTGCCTACCAGCCTATTTAGAGGTGTAGAAACCAAGGCCCAGATGTCCTGAGGCCCCTGCAGATGTCTCCTGGCTGTCAGGGAGCAGGGTTCATCCCCAAGACTGATCCAGAACAAGACAAAGCACACCTAAGTAGTTATGGTTTTCTCTCCGAGCTACCTCAGCCCATGTCTCACCCAGTCGCCCACCCTGTACCTACCACATTGCTGGACTTCGGCAGAACCCGTGAAGGCTTTTTTTTTTTTTTACACAACAGTGGTCTGTATACCTATCTCTGCCCTTTGACTGTGACCTCCAGGAAGACAGAGACTGCATTTGATTTCTGTGTCTGTATCTCCATCTGCTTCAGAAGCAGATACTGAATACACCAGAAGCAATAGTGTTAGCACTCACAGGGCAGCTATTCAGGAAAACATGTTCATTTAAAAATTTTCTTAGCCGGGCCGTGGTGGCGCATGCCTTTAATCCCAGCACTCGGGAGGCAGAGGTAGGTGGATTTCTGAGTTCGAGGCCAGCCTGGTCTACAGAGTGAGTTCCAGGACAGCCAGGACTACACTGAGAAACCCTGTCTCGAAAAAACCAACAAAAACAAAACAAAAAAAATTTTTTTCTTATTTATTTATTTATTTATTTATTTAGAGACAGGGTCTCACTGTGTTGCTCTGGCTGGCCTGGGATTCACTATGCAGACTTGATAGATAGCCTCAAACTCATAAAAATCTGCCTGCCTCTGCTTCCTGAATGTTGGGATTAAAGATGTTGGGATTAAAGATCCATACTTGGATCTTGTCCACTTTCAAAGCCTTTGTGGGGTGTGTGTGTGTGTGTGTGTGTGTGTGTGTATGTGTGTGTGCGTGCATGCATGTGTGTATGTGAATGCAGGAGCCACGGCACCTATGTAGAAGTCAAAGGACAACCTGGAATGACAGTCCTCACCTTCCACCTTAATTGAGACAGGGCCTTTTATTTTTCCCTTTTGTGCAGACCAGGCTAGCCCGCCTCCAGCCTTCCAGGTTTTCTCCTGTTTCCTGCTCCTGTCTCCCCACTGGAACACTGGAATTAAACTCCCATGATACCACATCAGGCTTTACATGGGTTTTGGGAATTCAAGCTCAGGTCCTCAGGACAGTGCTTTACTCACTGAACTGCCATGCCCTCCCCCCCCAGCATCCTGTCTTGGCCTTGGCCTTCTAGACCCATGGTCACAGAGACTTTCCAAGGTACCTCAGATTGAGACTTTCCTTGAGGGCCCACCCCAGAACTAGTGTCCTGGATTTCCATATATACATATTTCCATATGTATATGTGTGTATATATATATATAATTTTATGTGCATTGGTGTTTTGACTACATGTATGTCTGTGTGAGGGTTTCAGAAGCCCTATAATTGGACATTTGAGAGCTGCCATATGGGTGCTGGGAATTGAACTTGGGTCCTCTGGAAGAGCAGCCAGTGCTCTTAACTGCTGAGCCCTCACTCCAGCCCCCTTTCCCCAAAATCTTTTTCCTGGCTCCATATCCCCTTGTGCCTACCCATGAATGACAGAATGATGTTTTATTTTAATAAAAGCCACCAACCTCAATGGCCACCTTTTCATGCTCTCTGGCATTTAATTTCAATCTTTAGTCCCATGAGGTCATCCTTTTTGTCCTCCTTCAGGACTGAATGGATCCCAGGGCAATGTGTGTGCTAGGCAAGTGCATTCACAGATGAGTAAAAGCAAGGGTCAGGAGACTAAACCCATTGCCCCAAGTCTACCACCAGCACAAAGGCCCCTTCCAAATCAGACAGATTTGATCATCCTGACCCTCGACCTTTGACCTTCTGGTTCATCCATTCACCAGTGAAATGCCTACTGTACATGAATCTGTGCTCTGGGTAAATGAATGTTCCTCTTGAGCTGCAATTCCTCAGAGAACCTGTTACCTTATCATGTGAGGTGATGTTGATCCTGTACCAAGTGCAGAGGGTCCCAGAGTCCCTGTGATCTGTGAAACCTGGCAGAACCATGAGGTTTGCATCAGTGCCTCAGCTGGAGGGTCTCTGGCCTCCAAAACACACAGATACATGTGGGTGCCAGAAGACACTTTAATGTCTATCCCCCATTACACTGGGAGTATGGGGCAGGAGTGGGGTGGGCGTGGGAAAGCTAGTGAATCTGGAGAAGGCAACCGTGACATCCACGATGACTCTGTGTGTGAGTGGCTAATCCTAAGGTCTCCTCCAAAGGGTCTCCTTGTCCTTTGCAAGTAGAAAACTATTCTACTGGTGAGGCAGTCCCGAGGGATAGGTTTACCTGGTCTTCTAGCTGCAAATGTCACAAACTAGATTTATTTGGGTCACAAAATTATTTCTTTAAAAAGCAAAGTAGGGCGGCCTAGAAGAATGGAAAGCTACACACTTTGGAAGAATACTAAGTTTGGGACTCACTGTGAGCCTCTGCCGGGTTCAGCTCTCAGTGCAGACGACCCAGCCTCCCTAGGCCTCGATTTTCCCATCTATAACACTGGAATAATGAAGTCTACCAAATTGGGAGGCTAGGTTGGACAAAATGCAGTGTAAAGTATACAATTCAGAGTCTGGAACACCGTAAGTGTTTCAAGGAGGCAACTTTTGGGTGTTGGTCCAGTTTCAGTGGTAATTGCTGAATTTAACTGCCTATCATCTTACCAAACTGAAGCGGGGACAGATTCCTAAACTCCTGAACTCCATTTCCACATGTGGTCAGAGCCCCTCGCAGGCTGGACGTCGGCAGCAGGTGAAGGACTCGCTGCCCCTGCCATAACCCACACCCACACAGCGCTGAGCCTACACAGGGACTGCACGGTAACGCTTTAGGAGGAGGGGCTGTGGGGTTGGGTGACGTCACTCAGGAGGAGGGGCTGCGTATGTGGGCGGAGCCCCACGATGGGCAGTGCCGGACTAAGTTCCCGGCTCCGCCTCCGGAGGGAGGCTGCGGAGGGGCCGACCGGAAGTGCTTCCGCCTCCGCCCGCCTCCGCGCTCCCTGTCGAGTCTCTGTCGGCTCCGCGAGCGAGGTCATGCCCCGGAAGTAAAGGGGCCATGTTGATGGGTGACCCCGAGAGAGGTACTGGGGCGAGTGGCGAGTCCTGAGGAAAGGTAGCGCGTGGCCCGCGGGTGAGTGAGGGAGCGAATGAGGGCGGCCGGGGATCGCCCGCTTGAGCTTGGGCCAGTCGGGGCTACCGGCTCCCACCGGGGCCTTCAAGTTTCGCCCTGCCCCGGCTCAAGACCCGGTTTCCTCAAGCTACGGAGCCAGCCTGGCCCCGGGGTCTGCGTCCCCGTCCTCTGGGAGTTGTACCCTGATCGGAGCCTATAGTCGGTCACTCAGCGACCTTGTTCCAGCCCCTGCGTGACGTTCTCCTTCCAGCTCTTCGTTGTTTTTCTGCATCTTTTGCATCACGGAAGACCCTCAGGGCCAAAAGGGAGTTTCTCTGCAGTTGAGGAAAAAAAAGGGACAACGGTGGTTTGCCCAGGTTCGCGCAGCAAGTTAGCGAGGTCAGAGGCTACTGCTTCTGTCTTGGAGCCCAAAGTCCAGATCATTTTTATTTTTCATCCAGGTACTCCCTTCACCCCCTCAAACACATACAGGCTCATACAGCAATTGTTTCTTCCACATGGGGTTATCGGGAGGATTCCTCCTTCCAGCATAGTTTTGAGCCTGGTGAACACTGGGCCCTGTGCTGGTAGTTTGCTGAACACCCTGAAGCGCACACATGCAAGACCCCTTCATTTCAGCGAGTTAGGGTCTGGATTGTTGTGGTGAGTGGGCAAATTACTTCCTTTTGGGAACATGTCGTCACATACTTGGTACACTCTTTAATCTCGGCTTTCAGGAGGCAGAGTCAGGTGGATCTCAGAGTTTGAAGCCAGCCTGGTCTACAGAGTGAGTTCTAGGACAGCCCGGGCTCCATAGAGAGCTCAGGAAACCAAATTAAACAAAAGGAAAATAAAACAAAAAAACAAAGGAGTAGAGGGATGTCTCTGTGGTTAAGAGCACTGGTTGCTCTTCCAGAGGACCCAGGTTCAGTTTCCAGCACCCATGTGGTGGCTCACAACTGTGTATACAACTCCAGTCTTGGAATATGACACTGTATGACACTTTCAAGGCATACAATGGCATGTAGACAAACATGCAGGCAAATACCCATACACATAAAAGAAAAAAGTAATAACAACGACGACAAAGCCACTCAAGGTAATGTTGCTTAGATGGTGGTACCAGGATGCAGATAGAGCTAAACCCTGGTCTCTAGCCGCTCTAGGTCACACTTACTGGTAGAGTTCTGTTCCAGGTGCTTTTTAGGAGCAGTTCTCAAAATAACCTCACATGGTAGATATTCGCATGATGTCATCGTTATCTGTGTTACAGTGAGGAAGCTGACGCCCACCGTACTTTATACTAAGTGCCCTGGCAGTGGGATGGCACAGCCAGGACTCAAGCTCTACATCTTGAACCCTGGTGAGCCTTAAACTGAACTTCCTCAGGAGGGGCTGTTAACAAGGAGGAATCTGATCCCAGCTTTGCCATGAATCCTTAGAAGTCTCTGAATCTGCCTTTAAGAACCTCTGACCCCCCTTTGCCCCCCCCCTCCTGAGTGTTTAAGAGGCCCTGCTATCATCAATTCTGACTCTTCTGTGTCTTCTCTTCTGTTTAGAGTGTGATACTTAGTCCTTGTCAGTCCCCCATGGCCCCGTGGAGCCGAGAGGCGGTGCTGCGTCTGTACCGGGCTCTACTGCGCCAAGGCCGAGACCTTCGCTACACTGATAGAGACTTCTACTTTGCTTCCATCCGCCGAGAATTCAGGAAAAATCAGAAGCTTGAGGATCTGGAGGCTCGAGAGAAGCAGCTGGAGAAGGGCCTGGTCTTCCTCCAAAGCAAACTAGGAGGCCTTATTTAGGATCTTCTCTTCCCCTCCTACCCTAATTCCAAGAAGAGGACAAAGGTGCCTTCAGTAGACGTTCCTGGCTACCCCCCCCCCCCCACCTTACAGATGCATTAGGAAGCCTCAGGTAGGTAGATCGTTAGAGTTCAGTTCCTATCCAGTTTGTCTGCTCAGTTATACTGTATCACATCATGCTTGCTGAAACAAACACAAGCTTATCATTACTGAATAGTTAGTATAGCAATCATATTTAGTGCCTGCTTTCAAATCCTGCACTGCTAACTAGTAGCTGAGGGATACAGGCAAGTCTCTAGACCTTCCTAGGACTTCATCTGTGAAGTAGAGATAATAGTCCTTAACCTCTGGGTTGGGTGAGAATAGACCCAGACTGTGTACTAACGTCACTGAAGTGGTGTGTGGCAGGTGGGACATTTTCGAGCCCCACCAGAACAGAGCTCTGGTGTTTTATCTCACAGACTCATATATTAGAGACTATTAGAAACGAGTAGTTGTGTTCTTGTGCCCTTTTGTAAAGTTGAAGTTGCATTTTTTATTGTGGGTGTGGGTATATATGCCTTAGCATGCATGGGGAGGTCAGAAGACTTGTGGAAGCTCTGTTTCTTTCTCTATTTTGGGGATTCTGGGAGTTTTGAACTCTGGTCTTCAGGCTTGTCAGCGACTGTCCTTATCCACTGAGGCATCTCACTGACCTTAGCTCTCTCTATTCCATCAAGAAGCTCCACTGCAGCATAAGGGCCATGTTTAATTCAGGAACCTTTCAGAGGTTCCTTTAGATGCCTAGGCTCTGGGGATAGAGAAGAAAGAGTCCATTAAGAACTGTAGACTAGGGCTGGAGACATGATTCAGTGGTTATGAGCACTTGTTTTTGCAGAAGATCCAGATTCAATTCCCAGCACTCATAAGATGGCTCACAACTGTTCATTAATTCCGTTTCAAGGGATCCAATGGTCTCTTCTGGCCTCCATAGGAATCAGACACACACATGGTGCATAGACAATAAGATAAAATAAATCTTAAAAACAAAAAACAACCTTAAACTAAGGAGGAATTCAGTGGGCAGTAATTCAGATAAGAACAGGGTTATGCCAAGGCACGGTATAAAAAGCTGTGGAGATAGGAATGAAGATGGCTCTCTTGGTTGGAAGGAGAGACTTGTGGTAGTTACAGAAAAGATGTTTGAGGTCTGCTTCAAATGAGAAGCAGAAGCTTGCTGCGGTGCAGAGAGCATAAACATGGCCAGGTGGACACTTCGCCTGGTGCCCTGGACGTGTCTGGCTGTGGGTAGAATGGAACAAGGAGTGTGATGGAGTGGACATTGGGCTGTGAATGGAAGGAGTTTCCTGTTATGGAGCCTTAGTGTCTGAATGGGGGACCATCACAGCCTTTGGTTTTCTTGCTTTTGTTTGTTTTGAAACAGGGTTTCTCTGTGTAGCCCTGTCTGTCCTAGAACTCACAGAGATCCACCTGCTTCTGTCTCCTGAGTGCTGGGATTCAGGATATGCACTACCACTTCCTGGCTCATCACAGCTTTAAGAAGGGAGTGACAATCACATTTCTGTCTTGGACTGCCAGGGTAGTGTGGAGAACAAATTGGTGAGAGACCTAAGAGGCAGTGAATTTGGTCAGTAGTGAGCTGGCCATATGGACCATAGCATAGTCGACGTGTGTGCCATGACAGCATAGACAGCAGCAGGACTTGGTGGCTAGCTGGATGACAGAGAAGGCGAAAGAGGCTGAAGGGAAGCCACATGAAGCTTGCGCATGGTTGTACAGCATGCTGGTGATTCCAGTACCCAGAAAACTGAGGTAGGAGGAGCCTCAGTTTGAAGTTAGCCTGGGCAACACAGATGGTGTTTTAAAACAAGGAAAGAAAGGCACAGAGTATAACTGTGGTATAAGGCTTGCTGTTGGGTAGAGGATAATGCTTGCTGAGACAGAAAGCAGGAACCTACAGTGTCTTCAGTTCTCAGCCACACTTGATTGGTAGACTGGCCTTGGGCAGCACAGGACCAGCATTGGGGGATGCCCATGGAGTCTTCTCTGCTCGGGGAACGGCAGTGGGTCTGAAGAAGGAGGGAGTTACCGAAATGGATTCTGATGTTTTGATTGTGAGTTGTGCTATATGTTGCCATCAAGGGAATAATTAGGTTTGGTGGTATTAACCTGCAATCCCAGTACTCAGGAAGCTAAGGCCAGAAGACCACAAGTTCAAAGTTAGCCTGGGACAGGTATTAAATTTCAGGCCATCCTCGGCTGTACAGCAGACTGTTTGGGAAAGCCTGGGACAGGTAGTAAATTTGTCAGTCTAGGCTAAACAATTGCCTGTATCTGGAAGAAACAAATAAAGCAAAACAAAATGCTCAAATGCCACAGGGTTAGTTCATTCATTACAGTAGAAAACTTGTCAACCATTACACTCATAGCAGGAATGTGCCAGAGTGCTCCCATGAAGCTGTAGTCTAGTGGTTAGAGGGGTTGTGTGGTGTCACTGCCTGGTGGGAGTCCTGTGGATTGGTTCTCCCAGCAGTGGAAGCTCTGGATTAAACCCTGGCTGCACACTTTACTGACATGTAAGTTACTCTGGGCTAGTTATTGAACGTGTACCTTAGTTTCTTCATCTTTAAAATGAAGATAACAGCCAGGTATTGTGATACATACCTGTAATCATACCACTTGAGAGGAGGCAGGAGGGTCAGGAGTTCAGGGCGAGTGTTGACTACATAGGTAGTTTGAGGGCAGCTTGGGTAACATGGTTCTGGGGAGGAACTCATGGTTGACAACCTGTATGGAGCACTCAGAATGAAGCCCCATGATCAGGAGCGGTGCTGAGGTTTCTGCTTAGGCTCAGTAATGGATAGCTGTGTGCTAGAGGCCCCGGCGCAGTGCATAATCTAACGACGAATTGAGAAGGACGCTTAGTGAGGCCTGCTTGTCCTCTCAGGTCTTTTTTGACCCCTAAGTTGTGTCTTTTTTTTCTGTCAGCTATTGGGTAAATCCCTTTCCTGAATAGAAGTCTTAAGAAAGACCTGTAGTCAACCAGGGAGGTTACAGACTTACACAGAAATGTAGGGGAAAGGGAGTTAAAACCAAAGTGTTTTCCTTTCTTCGTTTTTTTGGGTGGTGATGCTAGGATGGAACCCAGAGCCTTGAGCATGAAAGGCAAATGCTTTACCACTGAACTATTCCCAGCACTAGTGTGATATTTTTTGATTGGCTTTGAGGGAAATGACTTCTAAGTTCTAGTTAGTTAATTTTGGGATGGGTCTCACTATGTAGCACTGGCTGGCCTGGAACTCACTTTGTAGACCAGGCTGACTTCAAATTCATAGAGATCTGCCTGTACCTGCCTTCCCAGTGCTGGGATTAAAGGCTTACATTCCCTGCTACTTGTATGTTTTGCCTCTGAGGAGAGTTGGGAGGAAGGTTGGAAGGTGGGAGAAGGCCAGAGGCAAACTGCTTCTGAGGCTTTTTGGGGTGTTGTTTGCTGAACCACTGCATTCACTGTGGGCTAGTTACTGTCACATGCACTCAGACTGCACATGGTTATGGAAATGGTTATGGAAATGTCTGCATTTATTCTGTCTTGCTAGGAACTGCAGTAACGCCCTCACTGAGCAGAGACACGGGTACTGTCTCATCCGTGTGTCTAGGGAAATAGTTTACATAAAGCTTGCTTGCGTTGTTTACAGAACACAGTTCTCCCAGCCTCCTTCTCTCCTGGTTACTGTTTTCTTTCTATTTATTTTTTTTGTTTAAGCCATTTTAGGTGGTTAAAGTGCATAGGTCAGTAATATCATGCAACAGGTAGGTTTCCAGAACTTTGTTTTTTTAAACTGGCTAATCTGAAACTGAACCTATTAAACACAGCGCTCCTCCTTATTTGCCTTGAGGAGCCAAGTCTGACTCCTTGTCAGGGGAGGAGTCTTATGTCTACTGGAGGTTGGAGGCAGTAGAATCAGGGTTGATGCTGGAGGGACAGTAACCTGAATGAGAAGGGTTTAGAGACCTTGTCTCCCTGTGAGCTTGTGGGTGCTCTCTTCCAGGACACCAGGTCTGGTGTGGCACTTAGTCCTTGGGTGGGGGTGAGTATTGAATTAGATTACTGGGGAGGCTCTTAACAAGCCTGCCTGCCCTGCTTCCCAGTTTTGATCTCAAGCCAGCAGAGTGTCAGTGTTCTTGAGGCTGTTTGAGCTTCATCTTAAAACACGCAGTGTAGCTGGACAGTTGGTCGTAGCCCTTCTCTCTTGGATAGAAATCCTGACTTAATGATGGCTGTCCCTTGGAGGCTGGGTTTACAGTGGATGAGGTACGTACATGCATTGTTCCAACTAGTGCTTTTCCTTACTACAGCCGTGTGATTTGGCCCATGAAGTAATCATAGCTGAGGGGTTAAGGGACCCATTTGAGGTCACCCGACAAATTAGCTCAGGCCCAAGGCAAGTACTCAGGTCTCAGGATTCCTGACTCTAAAACCCATATTTTACTGTTACACTGTACCCACTGTGATCTTGTGAGACATTCTCACTTGACTCTCATCAGTGAGGCCTCAGATGGCTCCGACTTGCTGTTGCTTTAAAGGATGGTTTAGAGGGTTCTGCATCTAGTGCTTCTCCGTGTTGTAAATCTGCCTGTAAAGGTTTTTCTTAAAATGGAGGTCATTTGTGGACTTAGGAGTGTTCTGTCTTTCCTGATCAGAATTCTCTGCCTCTGCTGTGGCATGTATCCCATCTCTGTGGTAGTGGCAGCTGGAAGGACAGTGAATATCTGTCTTACCTGACCCCATGTGTACATGCCATGTTTAACTCTTCTTTGGTTTCACTGTGCGTTTGAGCATTTGAGGAATATATTTTAATTGGCCAAATAATCTCTCATTGTATCCTTGAACTTAAGGCTTTAATTGAAAATAAAGGTAGAGGAAAGTGCTGTCTTGTGGGCATAGTGAGGGAAAGAGTATCTTTGGATTTGACAATGAGTCCTTTTTTTTTTAATATGGCTTCCATTACAAGTGTCTGTCACCTTGCCTGTCAACTTGACTATATCTGGAATGAACTACAATCCAGAGTTGGAAGGCTCACCTGTGATCCTGATCTTGAGGCTGGGAGATACAAGTTTCTGACCTGGATCTTGGCATGGAGATCTTGAGGGATAGTGGCTATGAATCCCAGGAGACTAAGGCAAGGAGATCTCTTGAGTTCAAGGTCATCTGGATGAAGCAAGTCCCAGATCCAGGCATGGTGGCACACACCTTTAATCTAGGCCACACCTTCTGCTGGAGACCCACATAAGGAAGATTCACTCGTCTTCACCTGCTTGCCTTGTGGGACTGAGCAACTGCTAGATCCTTGGACTTCCATTCACAGCTGCTGCTGACCATTGTTGGGGAGTTGAACTACAGACAGAGACTACCCATAAGTTCTGTGACTCTAGAGAACCCTGACTGATACAGAAGTTCGTACTAGGGACTGAGGTATTGCTGTGATAGGCCTGACCATATTTTTTGTTTGGAAGAATGTGGATTTGGAGACTTTGGATTTGGAAAGCCATGGAATGCTTCAAAAAGGTATTAATGGGCTATCCTAGTAGGAAGATGGAAGATGTTGTTGCTTTGAGTGATTTGAACTGTGCAGACCTGATCCAAGAGGTTTCAGTAGAGAAGAACTTCAGTATGTGGCCTAGAGACTGTTTTTTGTGGTATTTTGGTGAAGAATATGGCTAATTTTTACCCTTGTCTGAAGAGTCTGCCTGAGGAAACTCAGATTGATTGCACTGACAAAGGAAGTCTCAGAAACACCCATCATAGACTGTTTTCTGGTTAAGTCTTATGAGGAGCATTTTAAAAAAAGAGTAGCAAATTGAGGAAGGAAAAATATAAAATGTATAGTTCAAGTATTAAAGAGGCACCAGGAAGTGAGATGGAGCTGAATTCTGGGTTCAAGGATACTAAACTTGATTAAGGGTGTGGGACTTTGGGGCATGATCCTACCTAGCTAAGTTTAGATTCAGACATGGAGGTGCACACCTTTAATCCCAGGAGATAAAATCAAGCAGATTTCAAGGTTCTGATTTCTGAGTTCAAGGTCAATCTACAGAGTAAGATCTGGGACAGCCAAGGTTGGGTAGTAAAGGAATTGGAAAATCGAAAGCTGGTGATAATGTAATAGAACAAGGGGACCATGTTCCAGGTCCAGCAAGCAGCAGAACTCGGCAGCTTTGGCCTTCTATCGCTGGCTTTATATTCAAGAGGGGAAGGAGACTACAGGGACAGTTGATGCTGGTTAGCTAGATGGAAGAAATTGGTGGGATGATTAAGAAAAGACCAGCATCACTGATGTGAAATTTTCTGGGAAATGTTTTCTGAGAGCCCAAAGAAGCTGTGGTCCAGAGATAGCCAAGGTTGTACCTCGGTCTGCGCTGGACTCGGTAATGTGTAGAGTTACCCAGGTGGTACTGGTTTTGAAGGCACAAAGAGGTCATGGAGAGCAGCTGAGGCTTGGCACTGTGAGAGGCCAAGGAAGGCATTGGTGAAAGTGCAGCCTCAGTTGCAGTTGATGTCCCAGGATTGAAGGGGTCATGCAAAGGAATTGAGGCTTAACACCATGAAGAGAGCCCATGAGAAGCTATTGGTGAAGCCTAGCTGCAACGGAAGACCACAGTGTATTGGAAATGCCAGTCCTGTGGGATGATCACCAAGAACAGCAGCAGCATTGGAGTGGATCAAAACTTAGAGAACTACAGAAGGCAGAGCTGGAGAAGTGATGTCAGCCCTTTGGAGGAGCCCAGATCATGTGTGGATCCCAGACATTAGAACAAGAAACTGTAACATCAAAGTTGCCTTGGAAACTCCAAGATGTTTGAGATGCCAGAGCCATAGGATATCTGCTGAGGAAAGCTGCTAAAAGAGAGTGGAACCAGTCCAGGAGAAAGAAGTTTGTTGCAGTCAGCAAAGATGAAAAAGGAGTTGAAGATCTGAAGACTGCTTTGACATCAGCCTTGGAGATGCAGAGTTTGGAGTTTGCCCAGCTGGTTTCCTGTCTTGATTTGGGAATTATAGTTAAGTGATTGGATAAATCTCAGAAGAAGCTTTGAACTTTGGACTTTTAACATTGTTGAGACTGCTGTAGACTATGGGGACTTTGGAATTTGGACTAAATGTATTTTGCATTATGCTATGTTTAGGTATGGTCCCCATAGACTCATAGGTTTGAACAAGCCTTTAGGGGCCAGGGAGTAGAATGTGATGGTTTGTATATGTTTGGCCCAGGGAATGGAACTATTAGGAGGTGTGGCCTTGTTGGAGTAGGTGTGTCACTGTGGTTGTGGGCTGAAGACCCTCACCCTAGCTGCCTGGAAGTCAGTCTTCCACTAGCAGCCTTCAGATGAGATGTAGAACTCTCAGCTCTGCCTGCACCATTCCTGCCTGGATGCTGCTATGCTCCCACTTTGATGATAATGGACTGAACCTCTGAACCTGTAAGCCCCAAATATATGTTGTCCTTTATAAAACTTGCCTTGATCATGGTGCTTTTTCTTTTCTTTTTTTTTTTTTCTTTTTGGTTTTTCGAGACAGGGTTTCTCTGTGTAGCCCTGGCTGTCCTGGAACTCACTCACTCTGTAGACCAGGCTAGCCTCGAACTCAGAAATCCGCCTGCCTCTGCCTCCCAAGTGCTGGGATTAAAGGCATGCACCACCACAGCCCAGCAATGGTGCCTTTTCATATCAGTAAAACTCTAAGGAAGACAGTGGAGTACTTCACTGGAATACATAACTAAGACTGATTATGGACTTAACGCTAGTCCCAGGTCAGTGAAAGGTTTTCTGCTTTATACACTGGCATTTCTTTTCCTGTCACAGGACCTTATAGTATGCAGTCCTAGATTTCACATGCAGTATTCTTGGCTGTGATGGGGAGGGACATAAAGAGGGGGTTCTGTGGTCCCAGGCGATGATGGCTGTGTTGTCTTTATTCCCAGGTGAAAATGGCAGGCGCTGGTGAGCGCAAAAGCAAGAAGGATGACAATGGCATTGGCACAGCCATCGATTTTGTGCTCTCCAATGCCCGGCTGGTGCTGGGTGTGGGTGGAGCAGCCATGTTGGGGATCGCCACACTGGCAGTTAAGCGGGTGAGTGTGTGCAGCCTGGTCCCAGGATGGGACGTGGTAAGTTACCTACAAAGAGTTCTCCTGAGGTAGACTGACACCATAATTGGAACATAACTTGCTCGTCTGGTAGCTGGCTTCTAGGCTTCTCCATAAAGAGATCACTGGAGATGTAAAGAAATGTATCCCAGCAAGTAAAATACAGTAACCAACCCAACTACCCTTCCTTCTTTAATGGTTTAGAATAGCAACCACATGTATACTTCTGTTTTCTTCTCTTACTTTTTAAAGCATCTATCTCTCTCTGCATCCTCTGACACATCTAGAAGCTAGCACTTAGACAGTGCGTGGTGTTTAGTACCTCTGAAGTAAGAGAACCCTCTTAGTCCATGAGTTCCACTTCACAGTTTCAGCCGACCAGACTGAAAATGCTTTGTTAAAAATTGCATTTGTGGACTGGAGAGATGGCTCAGCTGTTAAGAGCACTGACTGCTCTTCCAGAGGTACTGAGTTAATTCCCAGTATCTCCATGGTAGCTCCCAACCATCTGTAATGGAATCCTCTTCTGGTGTGTCCAGAGACAGCAACAGTGTACTCATAAGACATAAAATAAATAAATAAGTTTTTTTTTTAAAAAAAGGAGAAAGGGCAAACCTAATAGTTTGTCTTTAAAAGAAGACTAATAGGTAATACCACTGCTACCTTTATTACAAAACAAATGTCTGATGTCCTTTTTATATGTGCCCTAATTTAATTCATATACTAGAATTCAGATTGTGAATGGCTAATACTGATTTTGTTGGACAGTCCTGATTTAAGTAAAATTAACTTGTAGTAAAGTGGAAAAAAATTGCCTGGAGATATAATTCAGTAGTAATGTTTGCCAAGCATTCACAACAAAAGACAACAAAGAATTTCTTGAACTTAATAAGGCAAAGAGTCTGGGGAAGGAGGGGTGTTGGGAATGAGGTGGAAGAAGGAGGGCTGGTATATGTATGTCCCGGGTCTTCTCTGCTATTGCAGATGTACGACCGGGCAATCAGTGCCCCTACCAGCCCCACCCGCCTAAGCCATTCAGGGAAGAGGAGCTGGGAGGAGCCAAACTGGATGGGCTCTCCTCGACTATTGAACAAGGACATGAAGACAGGCCTGAGCCGGTCCCTGCAGACCCTTCCCACAGACTCTTCTGCCTTTGACACAGGTGAGAAACTCCTTGAGGTCTTTGGGACTGCTTCTGCACTTAGAGCTGCTGTGGTGCAGACACTTCTCAGTAGGGAATGGCAGGCACTTTGCCTTTTGTGCCAAGTCCTTTTCCTTCCTGGGACTGGGACTTTTGTGGCCTGAGCAAGCTTGGGCAGAGTTCATATGCCTCTCTCTCTTGCCTTGGCAGATACATTCTGCCCACCCCGGCCCAAACCATTGGCCAGGAGGGGCCAGGTAGACTTGAAGAAGTCACGACTCCGCATGTCCCTGCAGGAGAAACTTCTTTCTTACTACCGGAACCGGGCAGCCATCCCTGCTGGAGAGCAGGCTCGGGCCAAGCAAGCTGCGGTGGACATATGTGCTGAGCTCCGGAGCTTCCTGCGGGCCAAGCTGCCTGATATGCCGCTTCGAGACATGTACTTGAGTGGCAGCCTCTATGATGAGCTGCAGGTAGCACAGTTCTTAGGAAGGGTGGGCCTGGGTGTGGACAGATGCTTCTTTCTCAGTATTGGGGATTTTCAAGAAAGCTATCGTTTCTGGGCCTCAACCAGAAAGCTTTGTGCTTACAAATCCTGCCCCACAGTAGTGTTTGTTTCTCTGCTCCATTCTTTCTCCTTTTTACATCATACTTATACTTTTTAAGATGCTTTAGGGGCTGGGGTGTAGCTCAGTTGGTCTAGACTAGTAGTATATTAGGCCCTGGGTTCAATTCCCAGTGTTGCATAAAATAGGCGTGGTGACACAAGCCTATCATGTCAACACTCAGGAGATAAAGGGTCAAAAGATTAAGGTCAACCTCAGCTATATAGTTGAGGCCAGCCTGGATTATATGACATCCTAATTCAAAAATAAACAAAAAATTGAAACCCTGAACCAGGGTAGCTGGTTCTAAGAAACCTGCCTAGTACTGTATTCTTGTCCTGCTCTCTGTGTGTGCTAAGTGAACCATTGGTTTCCATTATTGTTGACAAATACAAAATGGTAGGGACCTATGTTGTAGGTAGCATGTCTTAAGCATAGTAAAGTCCTTTAAAACCTTTCTTTAAATTCTGGGACCAGTGAGATGACTTAGCAGGTAAAGATGTTTGCCACCAAATCTGATGACCCAAGTTCAATTCCTGGGTCCCACATGGTTGAAGGAGAGAATTGACTCTTGTAAGTTACCTCTGACCGCCACATGTCATGACACATCAAAAGCATTGTGTGTGCATATGCATGTGCATACACACACACACACACACACACACACACACACACACACAAACTGTAAAAAAGAATTAAAACCAAAACCAAAACCAACTCTTTCTAATTGTGCTCTGGCAGGTGGTGACAGCTGACCATATCCAACTCATTGTCCCCCTTGTGCTGGAGCAGAACCTGTGGTCATGCATACCTGGGGAGGATACCATCATGAATGTCCCTGGTTTCTTCCTGGTTCGTCGTGAGAACCCAGAGTACTTTCCTCGTGGTAGCAGTTATTGGGACCGCTGTGTTGTAGGTGGCTATCTTTCCCCAAAGACAGTGGCAGACACCTTTGAGAAGGTGGTGGCAGGCTCCATCAACTGGCCAGCCATAGGGTCCCTCTTAGACTATGTGATCCGACCAGCACCACCCCCAGAGGCCCTGACACTAGAAGTGCAGTATGAGAGGGACAAACATCTTGTCATTGACTTCCTGCCATCAGTGACCCTTGGTGACACGGTCTTGGTGGCCAGACCACATCGGTTAGCTCAGTATGACAACCTGTGGCGGCTGAGCCTTCGTCCTGCTGAGACGGCACGCTTACGGGCTTTGGACCAATCGGACTCCGGCTGCCGGTCTCTGTGCCTCAAGATCCTCAAGGCCATATGCAAGTCCACTCCAGCTCTAGGCCACCTCACTGCCAGCCAGCTAACCAATGTCATCCTCCACTTAGCCCAGGAGGAGGCTGACTGGTCTCCAGACATGTTGGCTGACCGCTTTCTACAGGCCCTGAGGGGACTCATCAGCTACTTGGAGGCTGGGGTCTTGCCCAGTGCCCTGAACCCCAAGGTGAATCTGTTTGCAGAGCTCACCCCTCAAGAGATAGACGAATTGGGATATACCCTCTACAGCTCGTTGTCTGAGCCGGAGGTGCTGCTGCAGACGTAGGGCAGGTAAAGGCCCAGACTCTCCGTTAGAAACACTTGGCTACGTGGTTGGTGCCTCACAGGGTCCCTAGGTGCCTCCTGTTTTGCTGGTAACTGTCCTGGTCACTTCATGCTGATTAGAATGACATCCCTTCGGTTTTCCCACCCATCCCTATTTTTGTAACCAAACACTGTGCTCCCTCCTTGCCACCTTACTCTAGGCTGATTTTTTTTTTTTTTTTTGAACAAACAGAAGGTGTGGAGTGCTGTCCTCAGCCTTTGGGTGTTTTGTTTTGTTTTTGGCCCAGATTTCTTACTTTTCTGTCTGCTGTGTCCTGTTCTGCCCCCGGCCTCTTCTTGTTCGCTGTCTTCTTTGACTTTCTCTTTCTTTGTGCACCTATCCCCAGAGCACATTTGCCTGATGAAGATGTTGCCTGTAGTTGATGTCACAGAAGAGCGATTGCATGTTTCCAAGCTGAGCTCTGCAGTGTTTAGGTTCCCGGGTGAGGCTGCCAAAGAACCTCTGCCTTGGGGAATCGGCCTTTGTCCCTGGTTCCTGGAAAACAAGCTCATCTCTACCCTATGCAACTCCTGTTTATCTGAGCTAAGAAGTTTGAACCTGGGGATGGTGCATTGACCCACACTGAAGGCCCCAATGCAGCTATTTTATTAGAGGTTTATTGAGGTGCTTCTTTATGGCTATCAGTGAGAGCACAGGGGTAGGGTTCTAAAGCTGATTTGGAGAGCCTGTGTGTCCCCACTGTTTGTTTCTATATGTGGTCATCAAAGTCACTCAGATAGGGAAGGCTTGGGGACTTCACAGGCAGCATCTCTAAGATGCTGGTTTCTCCTTAATTGCTGGTTGAAGGTGGCCTTGCTTTAGCCACAGAGGCCAAGGGAAGGCAAAAGGAGGCAGTGTCAGGTGAAACCCATGACCACATTTGCTCTCTTGACAGGCTATACCTTTCTTAGGTGTTGCCTTAGAGCAAGAATATACCCAGTGCCAGTACCTCCTACCTGACCTCATCCTCATTGACATGAGAGTGTTTGCTGAGCACCGTTGGTACCTCCACAGGACAGACGCATATGACCATGCCAGCCCTGGTCCACACTTGATTCCTGGGGAGATTGGTGCTACCTAGGAAGAAAGTACATAGATAAGACCCACAGAAAAGATTTGGGGCTTCCCATGTTGCTGCTAAGATTGCTATTTATGGCCATGTAAGCCGATGGGTGGAGGAAGGGGCGTTTAGTATGTCATGTCATGTTATGTCATGTCAGTGTATCCTTTTTCTTCCATTCTTGACAAGAGACTGACAGTAACTCTGGTTCTGATTTGCCCGTCTAGTATTGTGTTCTCCCATCAGGTCTGTCTTGTTTATCTATTCTTACTACCTCTCCATCAGTGTGATTCTAGTGACGCACTCTGTGGCTGTGTTGGCCCTTCCTAATGAGGGTGACACAAAATGACTATAAATAGCACTGACCCTGCAGCAACCCATTTGAAATTAGGGTAGAGACATGCCCCCTCTCCCCATAGGTTAGGAGGCTGAGCCAGGCTATGTATTTAGCCTTTCTTCCTCTTTTCCCACATACATGTAAAGACTTCTTCAGGAGTTTCTTTTTGATTTGTGTAAGACAGTATGAGAAACTTGATAAACCCAAGAACTTTACCTGAAACATGCCCTCCTGGTAGTTAGTAAAACAGAATAGCTGAAGATATCATTGCTGAGTTGGATTGAGTAGGCATGGGAGGGCTGATGTGGAAGGTCCTGCCTGTTGCTGCCTGTTGGAGGGAGAGTTGACAGAGTGCTGCAAACTCAGATTTTAGATAGGATTCAGGTTTCTGGCCATACGTATTATAAGACTCCTCAGCTGTCATCTCTGAACTGATTCTATTTAGGATGCCAGAAAGAGTGCAAATGAATTCCCCAAACTCGAAGATGTTCAAGATTCCAAAAGTTCTAAATCACAGCCATATGTTATTGAATTTAGGAAAAGCAATGAATTTATCGTTTGTCATTGTAAATTTAGGAAAAGCAATGAATTTATTACCTGTCTTTATGAACAGCTTTGACTTTGGACTATGCTTTGCAAAACCAAAATCATGACTTGGCCATCTTATAAGCAAGTCCTCAGAACAAGGACAGGTGGGACCAGCTCTATCCTGGTGGGTTTGTGGATTAGCTGGGCGCGCCCTCTTTACTGTCATTCTTTGTCATAAAGTATGGGAGGCCACATGCTCTGGGATGCTTGGATGGAAGAAAAGATAGTCTGCCCTGCTTCTCTCTACTTTGTTGAAAGACCCAGTTGGCTGTGCCACCACTCTGCCTTTCTCTTCCGTTACTCCCACTTTGCCTGGAGGAAATGCCACTGTTAGGCCCCTACTTCTGTCTGGGAGGTATTTTGACATTGTCAAGATTAGCAGACAATATACTTGATGCCTAAAACTATACTCATTACCCTGGTAACCAAGTAAATCCAAGTTTATTTTGGTTCTTCTCTGTTGCCCTTTCCCAAAAATGGAATTCAGGATAGCAGTATTTTTCTTCGTATTAACAGTTGAGACTTTTAAGAAAAAATAAAGAGAGTAACTGTTGGAGTGGCTCATCATCTCCCAGAGTTGGCCCTGGCTGACTTTACTCCACTGTAGTCAACTGAAGGACTCGGATGGTTAAGATGAGTCAGCTTCAGGATGGGGGATCCTGAGAGCAGGATGCACCATGTGCTCAGAGCCCTCTACCAAGGTGTACTTCCTTGGGATTATAACTTGATAAAACCGGAAACGTCTGCTACAGCTCTAGGTTTTTTAGTATAAAGCTCAAGGCCAAGGTAAATGAGGCACTTGGGAACAGAGTTAATCCTTGTACCAGGCTAGGAGGTTGTAAGCCTCTCAGACTGAGTGTCCAAAATACCAGCATGTAGGTTCTATATTTAACTGCAGGTGGGTGTTAACTTTTATTTTGATCACCTTGTAGTCTTTAAACCCTTGGTCTCTGAGGCCAGGTCCACAGCTTGCCTTCCAGTCACTTGCCTGCCCTTCTGTGGTGGTCATTGTGTTAAGCTGGTAGAATGGAATCAGTCACTAATCTTTGTGTCCTGTCTTGGCTGGGTCCGTATAGGAGCAGCTTAGCTCTAAGGCCCAGAGAACCTTTATTCCTCTTTCTCCATGAAGGAGAGAAATTGAACTGGTGAAAACTGTCTTCTGCAGCATGGGAAGAAGAAAATAAAATCTCCTTTCCAACAATTCTGATGTGTGTATGTGGTATCAGGTATTTTCTTACATGGGTGCTAGGAGTAGGATGGGGGAAAAAGAAGCCACCAGACATTCTCCTGTGATCTCTGTAGTGTCAAATCAGGGTCAATGTTTTTAAACTTCTGTGTGACCAACCTATATGGTCAGGAGCCCTTGTTAGAGCTGAGAAAAAAAAATTTCCATGACTGGTTAAGCAAACTTTATTTAGACTGGCCAGCCAAGCAGCCCCTCACTGGTGTTAGAGGTCTCTTTTACGGGAAAGCATTAAGGTTGATAGAAAACAGCTGTTGGGATAATTGGCTGTTAGCAGCAAACAGAGGAGTTGGGGACTCAAGGCTGCCTGTGGGGTAGATCCATGGATAGGAAACAGCTGCCAGGATAACTGGCTGTTAGACAGGAGGCCATAAAAGGAAGTGTAAGCTTATGTCATCTGGAAGGTTTCTGGGGAGACATTTTTTGTGTGGCAAAAGGCAGTCATGTATCACAGGTTCAGGAGTTTTAACAAAGCAAAGGGTGGGCATACATACATCCTGGGGTTACAAATTCAGCATAGGTTAAAAAACATGATTTGCAGGATACATTATGCTTAGGGGACAACCTTGTAAGGAATGTCCACTTAGCAAGGTAACCGTGTGGCAAAGACTAGGTGACTTCTGTATGTGTGCACAGGAACTCGTGACTTCTTTGGCGATAAAAAACATCTCATCATGTAGGCCTGTGCGTTATAATTGTTTATAGTTGGTTTAGTCTCAGTAAATAAAGGGTCCTCTGAGGAAGGAGGATGAATCATGGAGTTAGTTATTTGGGAATTATGTTTGAATTAATGGCAATCAATAACCATATAATCAAGGATGACCTTGGACTATGGCATCCCAGTGCTAGGATCGTGTATACTAGTGTACATGGCTTGCAAATAATCACCGAGCAGTAAGTGGCAGGCGCTATGCCAGCTGATTGGTATTTATTTGTGTGAGTCACTTAAAAGTGGAAACTCAAAAAGATTTTCAGGTTGGAGTTGGGAAGAGAGCCTCTCAGCACTTCCAAAACATCTTTTATGGTGAGTTGGCCTTGACCAGTACCTTGGGCTTCCAACCACTTAAGTGGCTGCTCACTCATCAGGATGACTTCTTGGGAAGATTATACCTGAAAGTTAAGTCTAGGGAGTTAATCAGAACTCCCTGGGGCTTGAGAGCCAACCGAATAAAACCTGATCTTAAGGGAACTGACCCTATACAAACCAGCAGTGAGAGCACCTCTATGATGGGAAGATGGGCATGTTTTAGAGTAGGTTAGACCTGAGGTTAGGCATACTTTTCCAGTACAGGGTTCAGAGGAAAGACGCAGAGCTGGAGGAACCGGAATATCTCCCAATAAGGCCCCAACATGAACGCCCTGCCTCAAAGTGCGGTCCTTGGACTGACAAGAAGCTGAAGGCTTGGACCAGGTAATTCCGGAGGGCCTCTCCACACGCCTGAAGCCTGCCCATTCGGTTCTGAGAACAACAAATACAGGGAAAGAGGGCTTCCAGCCCAAGGGTCACTCCTGGAAAGCTGTTTGCTCCGTGCCGGGCCAAAGCTACACAGGAGCGATGCCGGAGAGAACGCAACTACATCAGGGTGACCTCTGACAAGAAGCTGGTATGACAGTCTGGCGCCTGAACCTCTGGTGGCTCCTCCCTTCCCATATAATGCTCCTAGAGCGCCCAGGTTCAGAGCCAATAGAAACTTGAGGTTTAGATGACTCGCCACGCCTGGGCCAATCAGCTCGACGCGCGCTCCAACGGCGTCTCGCGTGATGCCCAGGCAGCTTCGGCTTTGACCGTCATAGCTTTGGCTAGTTGTCTCTCCCCGCCCTATAAAACACCGGAAGTTCGGTAAGGAGCGATCCCTCCGCACTCCGGAACGTGACTTCGGCTGCTCGTAAACCTATAAAGTAGTGCACTTTTCTCCTTTCATGGGACCTTCAGGATAGTCTATAACGCTACAGTTATTCCCCGAGCACAGCGGAGAAAGGTTGGGGCCGGCCACAGCGTCAAAGGGATGCGGTTAGGTGGAGCTGCGGCAGGGTCACGTGACCATGGAGGGAGGATACGTGGTGTGCTGCGTCTCTCTCCGAGGCTATAAAGGGCGGGTTTAGGGCGTGCCGCCGCCATTTCTGCTTGTTCTCTGCCAGTTGTAGTTGTGTCTGCTGTTGGTCCCTTCCTCTTTCCCCTCCCGCAGGGCTTGCGGCCACCATGGCGTATTAGAGGCAGCAGTGCCTGCGGCAGCGTTGGCCTTTGCAGCGGCGGCAGCAGCACCAGGCTCTGCAGCGGCAACCCCCACCGGCTTAAGCCATGGCGTGAGTATTGGGCCGACGACAGAGCAGGCCGTGTCCTTTGCTGGGGTTGGGTGCGGCCTGGGCGCGTTGGCCAGCATACGCGGCTTTACAAGTGGCCGGACGCGTCGGCCTTGTTTGCGTGACCCCGAAACGCCGGCGCTCACGGGCAGGGCTGGGCGGGCGGCGTCGGGGGAGTAGTGCCTAAAACCCTGCAGCTTTCCCCTCGTCTTTTCTTAACTTAATCACCTCGAGCTTTCCGGGGTCCCGATATCGTCCTGCGAACGTGGCGAGCCCAAGATGGCGATGGGGCGGGGGTGTGAGTCACGGGGGCGGGGCGCGGCGGCCTTGGCCGTATTAGGACGCGAGGACAAGCTGCTTCCTCTGGGTGGCCGGTGAAGCAAAGCTAAGCCTCCATCTTGTGCAACCCGAGCTGGCGGCTGGGGAAGCTTACACAATGGCCTTGGCCTCACGTGCTCACCATTTAGAAGCTTCTGGGATTTGGCCATCCAGCATCTTAGATAGAAAGATGATTGGACTTGCTTTTGGATCTCTATCCAGGCCTTTCACGAAATCCAGCAGCAGCGTTGCTGTAACGGACAAAGATACCTTCGAGTTAAGCACATTCCTCGATTCCAGCAAAGCACCACAACATGACCGAGATGAGCTTCCTGAACAGCGAAGTGTTGGCGGGGGACTTGATGTCCCCCTTCGACCAGTCGGGTTTGGGGGCTGAAGAAAGCCTAGGTCTCTTAGATGACTATCTGGAGGTGGCCAAGCACTTCAAACCTCATGGGTTCCCCAGCGACAAGGCTAAGGCGGGCTCCTCGGAATGGCTGGCTATGGATGGGTTGGTCAGTGCCTCAGACACCGGCAAGGGTGAGTAGGACAGCTGCCCCAGTGTGCTCTTTTCCTGTGGGTCTGGTGTTCTGATGGCTTTCTGCCTCCAGTATATGACATGAATTCCTGAATTTTTTCCCCTAGAGGATGCCTTTTCCGGGACAGATTGGATGTTGGAGAAAATGGATCTGAAAGAGTTTGACTTCGATGCTCTGTTTCGAATGGATGACCTGGAAACCATGCCAGATGAGCTTTTGGCCACGTTGGATGACACATGTGATCTTTTTGCCCCTCTAGTCCAAGAGACTAATAAGGAGCCCCCTCAGACAGTGAACCCAATTGGCCATCTCCCAGAAAGTGTAATAAAAATCGACCAGGTTGCCCCCTTTACATTCTTGCAGCCTCTTCCCTGTTCCCCAGGGGTTCTGTCTTCCACTCCAGATCATTCCTTTAGTTTAGAGCTAGGCAGTGAAGTTGATATCTCTGAAGGAGACAGGAAGCCTGACTCTGCTGCTTATATTACTCTTATCCCTCAGTGTGTAAAGGAGGAAGACACTCCCTCTGATAATGACAGTGGCATCTGTATGAGCCCTGAGTCCTACCTGGGCTCTCCCCAGCATAGCCCCTCTACCTCCAGGGCCCCACCAGACAGTCTGCCTTCTCCAGGTGTTCCCCGTGGTTCTCCTCGACCCAAACCTTATGACCCACCTGGAGTTAGTTTGACAGCTAAAGTGAAGACCGAGAAGTTGGATAAGAAATTGAAAAAGATGGAGCAGAACAAGACAGCAGCTACTCGGTACCGCCAGAAGAAGCGGGCTGAGCAGGAAGCCCTCACTGGCGAGTGTAAAGAGCTAGAAAAAAAGAATGAGGCCCTGAAAGAGAAGGCAGATTCCCTTGCCAAAGAGATCCAGTATCTAAAAGACCTGATAGAAGAGGTCCGTAAGGCAAGGGGGAGGAAGAGAGTTCCTTAATAGGGTAGTCGGGGTGCTTTGTGCTTGTACATAGTCTCATGATGCTGTGTTTGCTGTAATAAATTATTTTGTAGTGAAAGTACCTGTGCTGGTTTTCTGTGTCTTTCTAATAGACTGTGTGGAAGGTTGGATACAATAACTACCTCTGGGGTCACCCAGCTGAGCTGTTAGGTAAAGGGAGGGGGCCTGAAGTCCACCTGTTCTATTGGCCTTGTGCCAGATACCTGCCATGTAAGTAGGTAAGATACAGCACACAAGAGGATTAGGTTTCTTAGGCTTAAGGATAGAGCTGCTATTCCCTCTGACAGATTGTGAGGCTGTTTCCACCTGGTGGAAGGGCAGAGAGGAGTGGTGTGACTAAGCAGTGGACAAGCACTGTCTACAGAGGTCAAGATGAGGAATATAGGCTTCCTGGGCCACCTGCGTTTTACATCTGGATACTATAATGTATTAAGAGCTGCGGGGTTAAGGCTGGATCTTTCACTTTCCCAGTGCCAGAGACATGAGTGTTAGCTGTTCAATGTGTCCGAAAAAAAACACAAGACTGCCCTCCCCTCAGCACAGCTGTTTTAAGCCCCACTCCAATCCTTCAGTTTGTTACTGCAGATCCCTCCCAAAATGAGATTAAAAAGCCTACCGTCACCCCCAACATTGATACATTTGACCAAGGGGCAGCTTAATCCAGCCTATGGACATGATAGTGGGAGGAAGAGCCTGAGAGAAGAGGGAGGGGACAATGACTAACCTTCACTTGGCAGATGGTTTTGTGCTTGAGAACTATGTACTGCTCCACTTCTATGTAGAGTTAATGTCACTTCAGTCCTTCAGACCACTCTGGCAATGCCCTAAACGAAGTTGCACATAACCCAGGTTGGTCTTGAACTTGAGATTCTGCCAAGAATGACCTTGAACTGTTGCCCCTCTGGCCTCCACCTTCCAAGTGCTGTTAAGTGGGTTATAGACATGTATCACCACACCTGATCTGTTAGGTGCAGCCTGGGATGTGCATTATAAAAGAGTCAGCTAAGATCTAGCCATCCTGACCATGGTGACTTGCAGCCTTTGCCAGGTATTTTCAAAAGGCTCGAAGTACTGCTCGCTCCTGTTTAGCCAGCTCAGACTGGAGCTATTAGTTCTGGGTGCTGGCAGAGAATGGTCTTCAGTTTTCCTACCACTAGTAATTGCTCACCATGTACTATGAACTATCAGAGATGCAAACTGAACACAAGATGAAAAGCTCAGCTTTCGTGAAACTTTCCTTCTCTGAAGGGAGACAGGTACAGCAAAGATAGGATGTAAAATGGCTGGCAGACTGGGTGGAGGACCTGCTCTAGGAGGAGTATGCTGGGGGCAGGGAACAAGGTGGGGCCTGGGTGTGGGTAGGATGATACAGCAGCAGCCCCACTTCTGCAGCAGGCCTTTTGGCTCATTCTTGTTATGCAAGCAGAAGCGAGGCTGTAACCCGTGAGATGGTGGATGTAGAAGACTTGTAAGGAGTTAAGGCTCTGCAATGAGACCCAAGTGCTAAGCACCCAGGCAGTCTACGGGATGGCCACGGTGGATGGCAGGTAAATGCTCAAACCAGTACCTAGTGACATCTTCAGAAATAGACCAGCTCAGGTTGGGGGAACCGCAGAGCAGACTGCTGGACCTCTTGCTTAGGCCTTTCAGAACTGGGAAATAGTTTGTGTATAAAGAGGGCAAATACCAGCCCACCCATTCAGAACCTGACCAGCTCCAGTTGCACCTTGAACTAAGCCCTCCCTACCCCACAAACAAGACCACTGTAGGCCAGGCTGGTGTCCTGGTGGTTGGCTTAGTCCCCGAGAGACCACCAGTAGCAACCCTGCTCCACTATGCAGCTCCCTGGACTCACAGAGGACCAGGCAGTTGTGGATGCCCAGCCCACAGCACAGAAGCCACAGGAAGCATGGGGGTGGGGCAGCAGCTCTCCAAGTCCAGAGCACCAAGTTTTTAAACTGGCCTAAATGTTCGATAGTCTTCATTTACTTGGGATGCCTCAGTTGGGGTAGGCTTCCCTTTGCTAGACCCCCATTGACTTGAATGTAACAACCGGTGTTCTTTTACCTGGCCACTGGTGGGTAAGGTTTGGGATAATGGTCAACACTCCAGCTTTTCCTTCTTGGCAGGCAGCCAAGAGGAGGCCTTATACCAGGAAAGGTATCAGATATCTGGTTGCATCCTCTAGGTGACCATGTGACCAAAGATGTGTGCTCCCTAGAAAGGGGCCCTAGAGAATAAGCACTGGGCTGTTTGCTAAGCATCTTATTTAAGGAGGAAATGAGTCCCCAAGGCCACCTGAAACTGTTGCTCCTCTGAAGGACAGCAAAACCCAGCAAGCAGGCAGAAGAGGTGGAAGATTCGAAGACCAGCACCCATGTCCCTTTCAACAACCCACATCACAGAGGACAGCCCGTGCCACGGACCGCCCAGAGCGCCCATCACTAGCTCATATTAAAGCACACTCCCATCCTCCTGGTTCCTGCTTGCTATGACCTCCTGGATGGATGGTCATGCCTCCCAACAGGCAGAGGTCACCTGGAGGCAGAATCCACGCTAATTCCACTCTGTGGTAGGTAGTTGTGTGTCCCCATGTGAGAGCCAATGCTGTTTAAAGGTAAAGAATTACCTGAGCAGGGACAGTGAACCCTGTTCTCTTACTGAAGACAAAGCCCTGTCTTGTCAGGGTCCCATCAGGGAACTGACCAATCGTCACTGAGACAAACCTCAGGAGTCCCACTGAGCCAATGGAGGAGGCAGGCTCAGGGGAGAAGGCGGCTGTGTGAAGGCCATCAGTTTTCACCTTAGGAATGTGTCCATCTGCACTGAAGGGTCTCCTGGTTCCTGTGACAGGTCACCCCTTCCCCTGCCGCTTATGCTGTTTTCCCCAGTGTGCTCATTCCACATGATCATTCCTTTGTCACCTGTGTCTCGCACTGTGTTGCTGGAGAGTCCAGTTTGCCCTCTGAGGGGGCACAAAGCTTTCACTGCTGTCCTTGGTTGGGATACAGACTTAATATAAACCTGTTGAGGACTCCTGAAACCATGACCTATGCCCCGGTATCAAAGGACATAAGACCTTTTGTTCTCTGCTGGTGCCATAGCAGACCCAAACTCCAGCAGGGTGGAGGCAGCTTGACTCCCAGGCCTTTCTGTCCACTTCCTGGGCAACTCTAGCAGCTGTAGTGACCATGCCCAGAGAGGAGGCCCTTGCTGGTAGAAGGAAGGCATTTATGCTGGATCAATGCAGGTGGACTTTAACATGGAGAACCTAGATCCACATTGAGATAGGAGACATGTTGTAAAACACACACACACACACACACACACACACACACACACACACATTTGAATACCCACTTGCCCAAATTACACGTTTATTTGAACTTCCAGCTCCTTGAGGTGTGGTCTGAGCGGGCCAAGTACCTAGCCCTGTTTCACAACAAACAGCCCCAGGACCTGATCCTGGTCAGAGCTTACAGGTCAGAATCTTTTCTGATGGCTACGCCAAACCAGTTTGAGGGAAAATTTGCTGCAGGGCTTGCAGCTCTGTTTCAGTGTCCCTGGGATAGCAGCATACGGCTTCCTGAGCCAGGCTAGATTTGCACTGCCATCTGCTGGTCGCCCATGGCACAGAGCTGCAGGGACACAGGACAGCAGAGGTATGCCAGTCAAAAGTTACTGACTTTTGTCCCTACCGATCCTCCAGGAAGTCTAGCTGCCAAAATATTCCCTCTGGAACTTCTGGAAGTCTTCTTCAGTGAATACAGTGCCCTCAGCCGCCTTCTTCTTCTTCTTGTTCTTTGTCTTGGCCACTAGCCGATCACAGGCTTTCCGGCCTTGGTTCTGCTGCAGAATCTGAAAAGGTTCAGCGAGGAATAGAACATCCATTTTGGGGGCACAGATGGAAACCTCTGAGATCACAGGGATTACAGATCAGGCCATGGCTGGACTAACTCCACACTATATTCAGGGCCGAGAATCACATGGATTCTGAGAACAGCCTCAGTATCACCCCAGGTCCTTAGAGCTTGTGCCCTAAACAAACCTGCTCGGTCACGGACTCTGGCACGGTGCTTCTCGTGCTGGTCATAAACTTCAGGTTTGCCTTGAAGTGGTCTCGACACTGCCGTTTCTGGTACTCAGCTGTGGGTGACAGGTAGGGCATGTCATTTCAGACTTATTGTACCTCAGAAACCTTCTGGGTCCCTTCCTCTGCCAAAGGCCCCACTGTCCTTTCCCTAGAAGGGAATATTTCAACAGCCTGGTCTCTTTTTAACCAAATCTACATTTCCCACAGGTCCTGTCTGCTGCATATCCACGGACCCTATTGGATAGCTTCAGTTAGTCATGTGACCATGTCTCAAGCCAGGCATGCTGGTATGCATCTGTGATCCCAGTACTGGCGAGGCTGACACAGGAAGACTACTGCTCCTAGCTACATAGCCAGACGAGAAAGGGTTATGTTTAAAAACAGCATAACAAAAACCCACCACCACCAATAAATAACACAAGGTCCTCCCTGAGCACAGCCATGCATCAGGCAAGCAGGACACATAGGCGTCCTGTTTTTATTTCTATAGGAAAAGAACTGAGAAGCAGTGGAACAAGCATTTTAGAGAGTATCTATTTTCTTCTTAGGGGTTCGGGGCAGAGTCTCACTCACTCTGTAGACCAGGCTGGCCTCTGCCTCCTGAGTGCTGGGATTAAAGGCATGCACCACCACCACTGTGGCTATTGTCCTGCCATTCCTACTTACCCATTATATACTAGGTTGTGGACTGGCCACCGGCACCACAGAAAATCCAGGGCTGGGGGTGGGAGGTTAGTCCTGTGTTTTGAAGAGCTCCTACCTCAAGGCAGACGTGAAGGGGACCCCAATAATTGGGCAGGGAGGCACCTCGACATGAACTTGTGCAAACTACTAGTGTCTGCACATGCATCCTAGCTCCACCTCTGCTCATGGTGTTTCCTCTTGAATGTCATACTTTTTAACAAGGACTCCCAGGCTGGGTGCTGGTGGTGCATGCTTAACATCCCAGCGCTCAGGAAGCTCAAGCAGAAACTGATTTAAGTTCATGGCTAGCCTGTGCTATATAGTGAGGTCCAGGACAGCCTGAGGCACAGGGTGAGATCTTGTCAAAACAAACCAAGCCAATGCTGCCACCACCATCCCAACCCCCAAACTGGGAGAAAAAACAAACAATGAAACCCAAGTACCTCAACTCCCTTTATAGAGCAGGGCACATGGAGTCAAAGAAGAAGGCAGCGTACCATCCTGTGCCCCTTCTCCTTAAGGCTGGAGGTCTTACTAACTGCCACATCTGCTAAGATGCTCTACCGGAAACAAGGCTTCTGTTTTGCAGAAGTTCACCAGTAAAGGACATCCACTCACTTTTGCTATCCCTACTGTGATGGAAGATGGCACTGTCACCTGAGCAGAGCACATTAAGAGCAACAGCACAGGGACACACTGCCTAGCTTCCACTTGCACCACCAGGGCAGGTGCCTGTTTCTATAACTGTAAAGTGGAGGGAAAGAACTGCTCACCTCACAGGGCTGCTGTGAGGGTCAAACAAATTAACACTTTTACAGGGTTGAGAAGGGCAAACTGTTGGCTGAATGCTTCATTTCTTTATATGTGTATGTATGTGCACCTCAAGTGAGTGTCTGTGGAATCAGAAAACGGTATCTAATCCCCAGACCTGGAGTTACAGGAAGTTGTGAGCAGCAATGTGGGTTTCTGGGGGCTCCAGGTCCTCTGCAAGAGCAAGTGCTCTTTAACCACTGAGCCAGCCCTCTATCCCTGGTGGATACTCCACTTTGACTCCTGCTCAAGACCCATTAGCCTTCTTTCTTCCAAATTCTCAAGCCTTTCTAAGGCGGACCTCTTTTTTACCTGGCAGCTCTTACTTTCTCAAGTGCTCAGCCTTAATGTTGCTTCCAATTTGGCTTGTTAGTCTGATTCTCCCTCGGAGCACTGTAGAACCTTTTACCTCGCAAAAATTTGCACGCTAGTTTTGAGACTTTCTGATGCTTCTCTTTACACTAGGGCTAGAGCTCACAAGCACCTGGATCTTGCGTTTCACTTGCCTCCACAATCAGGTCTTGCCTTGAACTCACCATGTAGTCAGGAAAGACACAGAACTTCTGATTCTCCTGCCTCCACCTCCCAAGTGCAGGGATTACAGGTGTGTGCTACCACTCCCAGGTCTTTCCCTCTTTCTCTCATCCTGTTAATAGCTACATAGCAGTCAATAGCAAAGAGACAGAGCTGAGAGGCCAGACTAGGGAATTAGATTGCTTGGGTTCGAAACCTGTCCCCTACCATTTTAACACTCTTCTTGTCTTTTCCTTGTTGAGTCTCGTTTGGAGCCCCGACTCGAAGGCGCTGCCCCTAATCCTGCGAATGCTTCGCAGTCTTCTCTCCTAACTCACCTAGAGCGGATTTAGGCACCTTTCCCTTCGCTGAGTTCCGTAGTTTCAGGGCCTGGGAGGCCTTGGCCCTCGCCCTCCGGGTCCGCTTCACCGGAGTCCCGCTAGCCTTGACCTGGCCTGGGACGGCTCGAGGAGCTGTAGGGAAAGGCAGCGAAGGACCGAGTTGGAGGGTGCGCTTTCCCTTCCCACCCGCCCAGTCGGCCGTCCTGCACAGCGTAAAGTCGCAAGACAAGCCCGTCTCACCCTCGGACGCCGCCAGAAGCTCCAAACCGCGCCGTAGCAACGCCGCCGACATCTTTCTGAGCCCCGCCCACACGCTGCGAGTTACTTCCGTCCGAGCAGTGTTCGCTCCTCCGCGGAAACTGGAGCAGGAACCCAGGGTTCCGCAGCGAGCGGAAGTGCCTCCTTAGAACGCAGGTTCAATGGCTTTCCTCTAGCCCCAGGAGGAGCAGGGAACTGGGGGCGTGACCAAGGTGCAGAAGCCACAGTTGTTCAATTTCTAAGTAACTGGTCTCTTGTGATCCGGGCTGTGTGGACAGATTCGACTTCTAGTCTCACTGGACTAGTCAATTCTGTCCAGGGGCCAAGCGTTGAAAAAACTGAGTTCCTGCAAAAGAAGTGGTTCTTTTTACTTTCTTTTTAGACAAGGACACATATAGCCCAGGCTGTCCTTGAACTCGATTGACCTGAGGATGACTTTGAACTCCTGATCCTTTTCTCTCTGCCTCCCAAGGGCTGGAATTACAGACCTAAGCCACTCTGCCAGGCTTAGACGATTTTTCATGAACTTCAAAGCAATACACCGGTCCTGTGCACTATGAGAATCTGTATGAAAATCATTAAAGGCATTTGCCAAGGAGGTTAGGTGTCGCGCTTTGTAGTCCTGCTACTTGGGAGACTGACCGGAGAGTATTGCTGTGAGTTCCAGGCCAACTTGGGCTGCATAGCAAGACCCTGTCTCAAACAAACAAGCAAACCAAACCAAAAGAAAAACCCAAACTAAAAAAACCAAAAACCCCCTGAAACAAAACAAAGAAATAAAGATATTTGCAAACATGCAAAATAAAGTGCTTTGTTTTGAAAAATACAGTTATTTGTTTCAAAATGCTGTTTATATTGTTGGTTGTTAAGCGAATCAGAGAATATTGCTGGGCACAGTGATATGACACTTAGAATACCAGCCCTTGGGAAGCCGAGGAAGGAGAATGGCAAGCTTCAGGTCAGCTAAGATTACATAGCTACATTCCAAATTCTGGACCAGTCTGGGTTACATATGACAAATAAGAAGAGCTAGGGTGTATTAATAATAGCTTGGTGGCTTTAATCCCCAGTATTGAAAAAAAAAAAAGGTCAGTTTTTAGTCTGATAAATCCATAAATATTACAATTAATATTACACATAGATATAAATATTCTATCAATAAATATTACACATAAATGTTTCTTGGTTACCTGAGCTTTTGTTTTTGCTTTTAATTTAAAATATATATACATGGATTTTTGCCTGCATGTACGTCTGTACACTACAGGTATACCCGGTGCCTGTGGAGGCCAGAGTGAGCATCAGATCCCCTGGAAAGGCATTACAGACTGGGGGCTGGAGAGACGGCTCAGTGGTTAAAAGCAATGGCTACTCTTCCAGAAGACCTGAGTTTAATTCCCAGCAACCACATGGTGAGTCACAACCATCTGTAATGGGCTCCAATGTCCTCTTCTGGTGTGTCTGAAGACAGCGACAGTGCATTCAAATATATGAAAATATACTTATCCTTTTTTTAAAAAAGGAGTTAGTGACTGATGTGAGCCATAGTGTAAGTGCTGGGAACAGAATCCAGGTCTGTTGGAAGGGTATCTAGTGCTCTTAATCTGTGAGCCCTCTCGCTGGCCCTGAGTTTTTAAGAGTGAAAAGGGCTTATTAAACCAAAAAGGCTGAGAGTCTCTAGTCTAGAAGTGTCTCTTCTTTGTCACTTTGGTGTGTTTTTGCAGTGCTTGTGATCAAATGCAGAGACTCTTGAGTACCAGACAAGCTTTCTATCCTCCAAACACAGAAGGCATTTTTTTTTTTTCCAGTGAGGAGAAACCCTGCCCGGTTTATTTCACTCATGGAGGCTCCTAGCCAGCACCTGGAATGTGGGAGCCACGAAGCGCCATCCAGTCTGTGAATGGGGAGTAAAAAAGACATCTAGACTCACTGGGTCAACAGGTACTGAGGGTTTTGCTTACCCGATGCTGTAGAATGTGGACACAAAGAAACAGCTGATTCTCCCTGGACAACCTTCGTTGTTAAAACTCTACTAACTAATCCAGAAGGGAGACACTTGTAATAACAAATGCTAACAAGAGTCAAGTTCCTGTCGTGTTTCACATGCATAAACTCTGTTCACTGAGGTAGGTATTGTCTGTCCAATATTTCTTGAGGAAGGAGATCAATTTATCGTACGAGACTGTCCACATTGCAACCATGTGACCATTAGGTGGCGCTGCAGGACAGCTTTCTTTGGCCTTCTGAGCCACTGCCTAAGTCTTAGAGTGGATGGATGGATGTCCAGTGCTCCTGGATTGGCTCCCTGCTAGCTCAGTGATACAGTCTTCTCAGTGACAGCTAGATGACCCTCTCTGGTCTTGCCTGGATGGAGAAACTGAGGCATAAGCAACAAGCTGGGCAGCCCAGGCTAGAGGTTAGGTCTCTTTCCAGAAAAGTGTGCCAGGGCAGCTGGATGCCTACTGGTGTGGAGGCTGCTGAGGGCCATGTGACCCTAGGCAAATCCATAGCAAGGAGCACCTTGGTTTCCCCATTTGTTAAATAGACCTTGGAAGCAGTTTCCTTATAGGGTAGCCACCTGGGATCAGTGGAGTGATACTCCTGAAGCCTCTTCTAGGAGAGGAGGTACTGCCTGAACCTGGTTGGGGGCAACATTGCAGACAGAGCCTGTGCTGACATTCTGCACCCTCCTACTCTGGCATGGTGGACTGGACAGCTGCAGCGGTCACGGCACCCATGGGTGCTTGCCTCCTGCTACGTTTGTCCCCAACCCTTAACGATTAGGTTCTGGGAAGGCAGCTGCCTCCTGCTGATCTCCGTGGGAGCTGGTGGGTCTTGAGGTCTCAGGATAGTTCCCGTCTTGGTTGTGTGGTCTTGGGAAGCCACTTTCCTGCTCTGAGCCTTAGTCTCTGCGCTGAGTCCCTCCTTACAGGACTCTATCCCAGGTTCCCCTGTGTCTAGCAGGGAGTGTGGCTGTATAAAGGAAACACAGGATAATCCTCCTCCTCTAGTTCTGCCGCCTTAGAAACCCATCATTGACTCCTTCCGTCCATTTTGGGATTAGCTTTGCTTTGGCTTTCCTCTGAGGGAGGAATTTTCTAGAAAGCTACACAGCATTTCCTACAGAGCTAGGCCTAGAGGTCAGGGCTGCAAGTCTGGAGCAAGTACAAGCATATACTAGAGTGTGTGTGTGTGTGTGTGTGTGTGTGTGTGTGTGTGATAACAGTCTTCAACTATGTGTCAGGTTACTTGGTTTTGTTTTGTTTTTTTGAGAGAGGATTTCATGTACCCCAGGCTGACCTCAAGCTGGTGTGTAGCTGAGGATGTCCCTGACTTCCAGATTATCCTGTCTCTACCTTTGGAGTGCTGGGATTATAAGTATGAGACACTATGTCTAGGTTCCTAATTTGTTTACAAATTTTTTTTTCCAAGATGGTTTCTCTGTGTAGCCATGGCTGTCCTGGAACTTGCTCTGTAGACAAGGCTGGCTTTGAACTCTGCCTGCCTCTGCCTCCCGAGTGCTGGTATTAAAGACATGTGCCACCACTGCCCAGCATAATAATCTGTTTCATATATATACATACATATGTATATATATGTATATATATTTGGGGCTGGGGAGATAGCTCAGTGAGTATGAGTGCTCACTGAGTCCTGAGTTCAACTCTACAGCACCCTCCTAAAAAGCCAGATGTCAGTGGGTGAGCATATCCATAACCCTGGTGCTGTGTGGGGTGGAGACAGGAGGATCACAGGGGCCTTTGGGGTGCCTGCCCAGCCCCAGTTTCAGTGAGAGACCCTCACTCAAGAGAATAAACTAGGGATCAATAGAGCAGGCCTTGGCCTCTGTGTGGGCATGTGCTCAGGAATACTCATATATACATAACACACTCACATGCACACACTCACACACACTCACACACTCACACACTCACACACACTCACACACTCACACACTCACACACACTCACACACACTCACTCACACAATTCACTCACACACACTCACTCACACACACCCACACTCATATACACCCACACTCACACACTCACTCACACACTCACACACACGAGAGAGAGAGAGAGAGAGAGAGAGAGAGAGAGAGAGATGTTGACTCATACCTGCAATTCCAGCGCTTGGTAAACTGAGGCAGATGGAGACCAGGTTGGGCTACAGAGTGAGCCCTGCCCCCACCCCATAAAGGAAATGATTTATTAAAGCATATTAATTGAACCATGAGTGGGGCTCATTGACCATTTATTCACAGATGTCTCTTTTGAGGACCAGTGTGCCGCCGCTGTCCTCAAGCATCTCCCCATCTGCGCCTGCTGACTGATTCTGTGTCTTTATGTCTGTGACTTTTCCCCTTGAGGTCTTCTCTGCTTGTCTCTGTGTGGCTCTGCCTTTCAGGACCTCTGTAGTCTCTAACTTCATGTCTGTCTCTCTGCCTCTGTCCCTTGGCTCACCCTCATCCATCTCCTTTTCTGCCTCTGAGTTCTCCTCTGCCAGTCCCTCAGCTCCAGGCCTCTCTCCATCTTCAAATTAAAAACCAAATGGATTTTCCAGCAGCCTTTCCCACTGGCTGCAAGTGCCCCGGCCTCAAGTTTCCTCCTTGACACCTCAATGCTGGCCTTCTGACATCTCTCAGATCCTACCTGGCCTGTTAGTAGCCAGGCCACTGGCTAGACAGATAGCCATGAATACAGATGTGAACTGCTGGGAGCTTGGCCCCAGTCTGCTTCTGAGACCTTCCACTCTCCATTTGGAAGACAGCACACAGTCCATGCTGTCACAGAGATCTGAGAACCCTGTGGTAGGGGACTGAGGGGTGACATAGGAGACTTGGGGTTCCCAGGGTGTGGGGCCACCCTAGAGACAACCCACATATTGTGCTCACAAATAAGCCACCTTTTCTCTCTGGCTTCCTCTGAGAACTGGCTTTTGACCAATGTCCTCACTTCCTCCAGGGGCTAGGTGGCTGGGGTCCCTAAGCTTCTGCCTTCCCATCTTTGTTCCTGTCCCTTGCATCTGGACACAGGCTATGAGAATTCTCAAGCACTTTACTGTGTGACCTAACAAAGTCCCAAACTGTGTGCCTCAATTTTCCTCATTCGTGAATTAAATATAATAGTTGCCACTATAGGGTTACTATAAGGATTGTGCATATGGCACTGAAAATATCCTTGGGCACAGAGTAAGTATTACACATCTTTAGGTGAATGGCTGTTATATGGGTCAGAGGAGTGTCTTGGGGGTCCTGGGTACCTGTCTCCGCATGACTGTTGTATCTCCATGCTCCTTGACAGCACATAGGGAGGTCTGAGGCTACAGTACTGTTTATGAGCCCAGAGCTCATAGTGTGGTGTTTAGATAGTCCAGCTGTATTCCTGGAAGGTTCTAACATCTCTCTGAGGGGTTGGTGGGGCGCCTAGGGAACCACTCTTACAGGTACAGTGTGAAGTTGCCTGACCATGCTCAAGGCTGGGCTTGGCATTTAGTTGATAGTTAAACAACAAACCTCAGCACTGGGGAGCTGTCTTCTTCAGGCCGGTGAGTACTCAGGCAGGACCGAGGGTCAGGGGGAGGTAGAAACATTGTAGGCAAAGAGCTCTCTCTGTTCAGCCATGGAAGTTGAGGGGAGTTAGATACACATCTCAGGCTTTCTGGAGGCTGAGCCCACCCACCCCTGTCCAGTTTTGTTGAGTAACAGTCTCCTCAAATCTAGTCCATTCATGGAGCCTGAGGGTTATTCCCATGAGGTGGCCCTCTTCATACTGTTAGGATCGCTGTTACTGGGCCCAGCACTTTCTGCTCTTCTAGAGGACCTGAGTTCAGTTCCCAGCATCTGTGTCAGGCAGATCACAGCTGTCTCTGTAACTCCAGCTTTAGGGCTCTGATACCCTTTTGACACTTTTCAGCCTTTTCTGCCCTTTAGGGGTATTGTACTCACATGAATATGTACACAGATACAAACAAAATAAAATAAACTCTGTCACATGCTCAGTAAGTGAAGGGCTGTGTGCGACTTTGAGGTGGTTCAGGTGGCATTCACCATCTGCAATAGAACCCTAGGTCAGCAACCCCATTCTAGTCCCAGGCTGGGCAAGGGTAACATGTGTGGGTACTACCGCTTCTCCGTCCTTCTCCTTTCTTCCTCCTCTTCCTCCCTTCTTGTTTTGTTACTTGAGACAGTCAAGTATAGCTCAGACCAGCCTCCAACTCATGGAATTCCTCTTGCTTCAGCCCCTGAGTTCTGGAACTACAGGTATGTCACCATAAGTGGCTCCATAGTGGTGGCTTCTTCTCCTTTTCCATCTCCTTCTCCTTCTTCTCCTCCTCCTCTTCCTTCTCTTCCTCTTCCTCCTCCTCTCTCCCTCCCTCCTCCTTTTTCAGAATAAGGTTTCTCTCTGCAACCCTGGTCCTGAAACTCATTATGCAGACCAGGCTGACCTGGAATTTACAAAGATCCATCTGCCTCTGTCTACTGAGTGCTGGAATTAAAGGTGTGCACCATCAGTGTCTGGCTCACCATAGCATCTTTTTTTTTTTTTTTTTTTAACATCTTTGGATTTGGGGAGGCAGGAAGACGCTGCTGGAAAGTTTCTTTGATGCTCTGGGGTTGGACAGTGACCCAGGTAGGGTCAAAGGTGGACCTCCGATGTCCCAGCTCTGTCAGCAAGTTGCTTTGTGACTTTAGTAGGTATCTTCTTTTCCTGGGTCTTAGTGGCTTTAGGGAAATGTGGGCAGGTTCCTACTTCTGCTGGACCCCCATGGCTCAGCTGCTTTAGGCAGAGTGAGTGGTGTTTGGACTCTGGGCGTGTGATCTCACTGTGGGGTCCTGGATCAGGCTGTCTTCTACTGTGTGCCTCAGTGTTCCATCTGGGCAGTGGGGCTGTTCTGAACTGCCCCCATCCCAGGTGAGGTACAGGTGATCTGTGGAGTGTTACTAAAGGCTTGGAGAGGGTCAGGAGTTGGTTGGGTTGATTTTGGGCCTCAGTGCCCTCTGGGTCGGGGATTCTGGACCCACAGGGTATGTATGTGTGCAGTGCCCAGGCTCTTCCAGCCTCACCCTTTCCTACTAATTGCATCTCTATTAAAATGCAAATATCCTACAATGCCTGGAATGGAGGCCTTGTTGCCATGGCAACTAGGGGAGCAGAGACTGGTCTCCATCTTCCATCTTCAGATCCTTTTATACCAAACTGAGGCCTGCCTGGAAGTACCTCTTCTCCCTGCTCATCACCCATGTCTTAGGGTCTCCTACCCTAAGATAAATATTCAGAGACGTGGAAATGGACAACCTTGCACAAACCACCTTTCTTTGTTTGCCTCAGTTTCCTCATTTGTGACTTATGGGTAACTAGACCTGTCTTGCAGAGTTGTCTTTAACTCAGTGACTCTGTACTGAGCCATCATGGAACTAGTCTGCCCTCGGATTCCCTTCCAGGAACTCAGGAAGCTGTGGTCTAGCCAGGAGCCCCAAAGATGATGTGGGAGTGACCATAAATGCCTTCTTCGGGCCAAAACCAGTTCACACTCATCCTATAGCCGTTCAACTTGACATTGTTTTTCCCTTGATATAAAAAAGGGCAGAGTCTTTCACTGTAGAGTTAAAAGCCACAAGAGAGTAAAGAGCAGGAAGTTTAAGGAGGGGTGAGAGCTAGTAAAAGTAGCAGAAGCAGGTGAGCGTGTGTCCCCCCTCCCCACCCCGCCATCAGGAAGCTTAGATGGGAAGTGTTATTCAACTGTCACACTTGAAATTTATTACTTGATTGTATAACACCATTCCATTATTCAGGACTATACCTTTCAGCATCCCAGCGCCTCTCTCCCATTCCGGGTCCTTAAATGATTTCTGGCCTTTTATTTTAACTTTTAAAGAAATCCTCTTTAGAAATAGCTGAGTGTATGAATTATAAACTAGCAATTATGTCAGAGAGAGAGAGAGAGAGAGAGAGAGAGAGAGAGAGAGAGAGAGACTGCTCTGTACAGACCTTGTACATCAGCTCCACTCCCTTCTAACCCGTGTTATCTGCCCACGACGATGGCAGCCCCTCAGGGACCTGGCCTACTTCACCCAAATGGTGCCTGGTCAGGGTGTGGCCCCTACTGTGTGCCCAGCACTATTGTTTTTTTTGGGTTTTTTTTTTTTTTGTATTTTTTTTTTGGTTTGGTTTTTCGAGACAGGGTTTCTCTGTAGCCCTGGCTGTCCTGGAACTCACTCTGTAGACCAGGCTGGCCTCGAACTCTCGAACTCAGAAATCTACCTGCCTCTGTCCACCAAGTGCTGGGATTAAAGGCATGCACCACCACCGCCCGGCTCCAGCACTATTGTTGAATGAATTTAGCATATGAAAAATGTGTTGGATACCTACTAAGTTCTGGAAACTGTTTGGAATGCTGGGAGGCCAGCATGAGGTGGGTTGAGGAGGCCAGGTGACAGTGTGGGCAAAGATGGCAACTCTCAGGGAGGGATTGGGGTGTGGACTTGGGGGCAGATGGGCCGTAGGAACATGCTGGAAGACGGTAGTGTTCCTTAGCTGTGAACTGTCATGAGAGATGGCCTTAACACAGCTGCTCTCCTGCAGCTAGGATGTTGTCAGCCCTTGGTGCTGTCCTTGAAAGGAGTCTGGTCTGAAGCTGGGCACCTTGGTAGACTTAGTCCAAGAGGGAACTTTGAGGTGGCCACTGTACTGGGGGCTGAGACTGGATGTTAGCAGACATGGGTGGGCAAGAGGGCTCTGAACACCTCCATCTAACCCCTCTCTTGGAAAATGGGCTCCAAGAGGACCATGGAGTTCATTAACCCTGGGGTGGCATGGTTTCCAAGTCAGTTCAGACCTCCAATGGTCATATTCTCCCAGCCTACTGGACATGTCTTCCTGTGTCCCTACAAAGGAACTGGTTGTACCTGCCTCCTCTCCTCCACCCCACCTAAGTCAGAAGTGAGTCCATCCTACACCTCCCCCATCTCCTACCCCTCAGCCTGTCAGTCAGACTCCTGTGTTATCTTTTCTTTTCTTTCTTTCTTTTTTTTTTTTTTTGGTTTGGTTTTTTGAGACAGGGTTTCTCTGTGTAGCCCTGGCTGTCCTGGAAGTCACTCTGTAGACCAGGCTAGCCTCGAACTCTCAAACTCAGAAATCCGCCTGCCTCTGCCTCCCAAGTGCTGGGATTAAAGGTGTGCGCCACCACCGCCCAGCTTATCTTTTCTTTTTTCAAGACAGGGTTTCTCTCTGAAGCCCTGGCTGTCCTGGAACTTGCTCTGTAGACCAGGCTAGCCTCAAAACTCACAGAGAGATTATTTGCTTGCTTCTGACTCTCAAGACCTGGGATTAAAGGTATGAACCCCCACTGCCTGACCCAATTTCTCACTTTTACCATAGCCCATATGCCAGCTCCTCTCCTACCCAGACTGACCCCTCAGGCTGCCTGGGACAAGGGTTTCTGGGAGACCTACCCAGGGAGTAGGAGCCTGCAGGCAGCTTCTGCCTATCCATTTGGTAGCCTGCAGATTTCTTTAGGGCTCCTGCTATCTACTCTTCTGCCTTGAATGGACATCTCCGTGAGCGTGAGGTTCACAGCTTGGGCATAGTCCAACAGCACTCACTGAGACATAGAGTGTGACTCTGCTTTGGTTATAAGAGTGTTTCCTGATCGATCTAACCCCTCCTTTATTCTCTGATAAGTGAGTATCTTCTAGTGTCATTGGTCTGGTTGCTGGCTCCGCTTACCTTCCCTGGATACCAGCCCTTGAGGTGGCTACAAGGATTAATTGAACAGATTCTCATGCCTTCTGAAGGGGGCTGTCCTGTCTTCTGTGCTGTGGAGTCAGTTTTCTGTTACTGTAACAAGTACTCAAGATGATCAACTTAAAACGAGGAAAGGATCCTTTGATCCGTGACAGGGGCCCTGTGGTGACAGTACATCATTTTATGTGCATTGGTGTTTTGCCTGTATTGGGTCCCCTGGAACAGGAATTACAGGTAGTTGTGAGCTGCCATGTGGTCCTCTGGAAAAGCAGCCAGTTCTCCTAACTGCTGAGGGATATCTCTAGCTCCCACCATTTTTTTTTTTTTTTTTGAGACAGAGTTTCTCTGTGTAGCCCCTTCTGTCCTGGAACTCAATCTGTAGAGCAGGTTGGCTTTAAACTCAAAGATCTACCTGCTTCTGTCCCCTTCTTTAGGATGGGGTTGTCAGTATCCCTTTGTGGGGTTCTAGGGACCTCCTGTTTGGAGGACCTTTAGGTGGGTGACTTGCCTCATTTTGCTTTTGGTTCCTCATCTGCAAGGTGGACAGGGAGAAGTGATACCCACCTTCTAAGGTACTGTGAGGATGGAATGAGCTCATCTGTGAAAAGTGCTCAAGAAAAGCCTGGAACATTCTAAGAGCCCAGGCCTTACTTAGTAGTATCGTCACCATCCGCGCCATCGGCATCTTTGCTACGTGAAAATTACAAATATGCAAACCCCTGTGGAAGGTGCATGGGGCTGTTGTCAGCGCTCGTCCTTAGACCTGACATGTCCTGGACTTCTTGTCAGAGATGCAGTGAGTGTGAGAGGCCCCCACTAAAGTGGACCGTGTATTCAGGGGCTTCTAGCCATGAGGAGAATGTTAAAGATTCTCCTGTCTCTTTCCTATCCTGTGACCTTGGACACCCTCTCCTCTGAACCTCAGTTTCCTCACTTGTGAAGGCAGATGGTAAGGGCAAGGGCTACAGTTCAGCTGTGGAGCGCTTGCCTAGCATTCAGGAAGTTAGAGAGTCAGATCTCTGTGCCACATAAACGGGGTGGTGACACACACGAATAAACTCAGCACCGGGGAGGCGGAGGCATAAGGATTACACTGCTCAGGTCTGTTTCGGCCAAATAAAACCTTGTTTCAAACAAAACAAAACAAGCCGGGCGGTGGTGGCACACACCTTTAATCCCAGCACTTGGGAGGCAGAGGCAGGCGGATTTCTGAGTTCAAGAGTTCGAGGCCAACCTGGTCTACAGAGTGAGTTCCAGGACAGCCAGGGCTACACAGAGAAACCCTGTCTCAAAAAACCAAAAAAAAAAAAAGAAAAGAAAAGAAAAAGAAACAAGTAAATAAGAGGGAGGTGGTAGTAGGTTGACGAGAACCCTCAAGAAATGACACTGTTGTTGGTGATGGTGCCTGGTAAGACAGGTCATAGTCAGTCCTAGCTGTGCAGATGCTGCATCTTCTAAATCATTGGATGGGGGAACTTTCCTTGCTGCTCCTGCTCCTCACCCTCTGTAAACTGCCTCCAGCTCCTATTCATCTCAGAGTGTGTCAGAGGCTTTCTTGCAGGGCAAGCAGGGGACACACAGGTGGAAGAGACCAGTAGCCTTCCCTCCTTTCCCTTAAACAGAGGAAGAAATCCTCCCTCCCTCTCGGGAACTATCGAGCGGTTCTGCAGACTTCAGCTTGCGGTTCCTTGGAGACCCAGATGAATTAAAGATGTAATTAAATTAGGAATCGTTCATTATTTGGAGGCTAGGATGCTCTGTCAGGTGGGATTGCAGAAGAAAAAAGGTGGGGCCATCTGCCTGCTGGGTCCAAAGATTCTCTCCTGGGTGTGTGGGTGGGTCAGACCTGGCCTAACGACCTGGGAGAGAATGTTGTACATCTCTTTCTTCTGCCTCCTCCTCTTCTTTCCCTTCCTCTTCTTTCTCATTCTCCAAAAGACCTCCATGCACTCTTGGGTAGCCTCAGGGTGCCTACTAGGTCTACTCTCTCTACAGACAACCTTGTATAAGGCTTTCCATTTCTCACTCTGTGTTCTCATCTGCAAAATGGACAAAAGGGGAGGGCAGAGAGCCCACTGTATTTTTCTTCTCTTTTCTTTTCTTTCTTTCATTTTTCCTTTCTTTCTTTCTTTCTTTCTTCCTTTCTTTCTTTCTTTCTTTTTTTTTTTTTTTCCTGAGACAGGGTTTCTCTGTATAGCCCTGGCTGTCCTGGAACTCACACAGACCAGGCTGGCCTTGAACTCAGAAATTCGCCTGCCTCTGCCTCCCAAGTGCTGGGATTAAAGGCGTGCGCCACCACTGCCCGGCCCACTGTATTTTTCTTAAAGTGGCTTAAAGCGGCATGTTTCTGGGCTGTGGACATAGTACACTCAGCTGGTAGAGTGCTTGCTTAGTGTGCGTGAAGCCCTGTATTGTATCACCAGCACTGCAAAAGCCAGGGGTTGTGGGACATATCTGTAATAGAGAGGTAGGAAGGTCAGAAATTTAACACCATCTTTGTCTACACAGAATTCCAGGCTAGTTTAGGCTACATGAGACACTGTCTCAAAAACAAACAAACAAAGTCTTAAGCTTTTAGTTAAAAACATGAAGGTCCCCCCAGCTTTTTAAAACTTGAGAACCCTCTGGGTACACTCAATCCTGGATAGGAAAGCAATGGAACAGGCCAGGTCATCTTTGTTCCAACTGTGGGGCCTCTGAGGTGACTATGGCGTTCTCCCTTTCCAGCAGCTGGGCCTTGAAGGAGAAAAGGGGGAAGGCACCTGGAAGCCTGGCAGCAGAAACCTGGGTAGGGACTGGGAAGTAACTGAGCCACTGGGGGCAGGTGTGGGTCAGAGAGCCAGTCCCAGAGCGCAGCTTGTGACGGAGGAGGGGCTAACACTTCTCTACTTCTCAGAGGAAAACAAAATTTTCGAACCTGTCAGCTCTGCGATGGAGCTGTCAAGAGTACACGAAACAGTGGTGCACCTGGGACGCGGAAGTCACGGTTCTGTTTGTTCTGTGACAGTGTGAAAACTCACAACCTTTTCATCAAGATGGGTAACAAGAACACAGGTACCAGAAGCGCTTCAGTTCAGCTCTGCGGCTGAAGACATTACTTTAAGCCTACCCAGTCCTGTCCTCCAGTTCCCATCCATTTGTGCATGTCAACAGCTTTGTCGAGCTGGGCACACCGACTCTGATCTGGCTAAGCTCGCCCCATCTGTCAGCTCTCTCCTTGAAGTCTATGGCTTCCTCACAAACCATGTCCTTTGTCTCTTCTTGTCCTTTCCTGTGGCCACAGTCTCTTCCCTGAGTCTACTATACTGTCAAAATTGCCGAAAAGACAGCCATTTCCGGGCCGGAAGAACAGCGCAGGTCAGCACCACGGACAGCGACAGGCGCAGTTGACTATGCTGGTCGGAAGCCTTGAAAACTCACCCTGGAAACCAGGGTTCAGGGAACCTGGCCCAGTTCTGATGATTCTGGGGGAGCTACCTGCAAGGCCAAACCGGGAAGGGCGGGGATTAGCAATGAAATTTTCTGTTTTCAAGACCCCTAATTACCCATCCCCAACTCCAACTGATACTTTGTATTTGCTTTTGCAGTCTCCACCTGCCTGCTCTTGGGGAATCAGTCCCCAGGCCCTTGTCCCTTCTCCTGCGGGGAGATTCTGGTCTGGCAGCCTTGAAGACTTTAGCCTGGCACATCTACTTCATGCTGAGTGACCTTGGGCAAGCGCTGAATCCTCCCACCCAACCTTCTGGCTTTAGAAAGGGGCAGTTTGTACCATGTTTATTTCTGAGTCTGAAGCCAAACCCCATGGTCAGCTCTTGGCAGCTGATACCCTGGAGGGGAGAGCTGTGGGTGAGGGCTGATGTGGTAGGGGCCTCCGGCGGCTGGGTGTGTGTGTGTGTGTGTGTGTGTGTGTGTTGGGGGGGGGGTAAAGGCAGGGGGAGAACACAAGGAACTGCTGGACCAGAACAGAAGAACCCCTCAGCCTGTATATTTAGCTCTTGGAGGTATATAAACAGAAAACTGGAGCCGGCTCAGCGCTCCCCCCAAGTGTGAGTCATCCTGCTCTGCAGCTAAAGTTAGGCTCCAATCACAGCGTCCTCCAGCTCCCTCCTCTTCTTCCTCCCGGCTGCCTCCCAGCGCCTTATCTTTCCCTCTCTCCTCTCCCATCCTTCAACTAGAACCTCTCCTCTCTGTTCTGCTGAGCTCGCTTCTTCCCCCATCGATCAAGCCCCTAACCCTCCCCACCCCTTCCTCGATTTTCTCCATCACCCTTCTGTCTCCCCTTTCCCTCTGTCTCTCACTGTGGACCACTCTCCCTTCGTGAGTGTCATTGGGGGAGGGTACATTTGCGCTTGTGTGAGTGCAAACTTAATAACAACACGCATGTGTCTGCGTGTACTTGAGAGGCGTGTGAATGTGTCTGCGTGAATTTGTGTCTCACCAAGAGTGCATTTAATAGGAATGTATCTGTTGGTGTGTATGTGTGAGGGTCTGTGTGAATTTGTGTGCGCTCGCGCACAGACAGGAGTGTGAAGACTGTTGGTATCTGCATATCTTCTCCTTTGGGGAGGGTGGCTCTGTGTTCTAGAAGTGAGCGTTCTGGGTCAAGCATTGGACAAGCTCCCAGTTTTCTCTGGAGGATCAAGGCAAAGGAGGACCTGTGGGCTTTTATAACCAGGTTATATGGGCCTAGGCAGGCTGGGGAGTGGAGTTGGCATGGCTTTGGACCTCGCTCTCATACCTCACACTTCCTGCTGGGTGATCTTGGTCCAGTTTTTGCACCTGTCAGGGCTATGTGTTGGTCCCTTTCACCTCTGAGTTTGTGTGTGTGTGTGTGTTCACATGTGCGTGCGCGCACTCCTGCGGAGCTGTGTGGCAGTGGGGACGCAGTGGCCAACTGGAACATGTGAGGCCTCTCGTCTGGTATCAGCTTCAGCATGGGGTGGTCTGTGTTGATTTCCCGCTGCCTACATAGACCTATGTGTGTGTATGTATGTATGTATGTGTGTGTATATGTGTGTATGCGTGTGTGTGTGTGTAGATGATAGACATGCTTTCCCCACTCTTTTCATGGGAGTTAGAGCCTTTGTTACAAGATCAGAGTTTCATTGGTGCCTCGACCACAGCATTTAAAATGACAACCCCAAGGCTGGGGGAGTGGCTCAGGGGTAAAATACATGCTTAGTTAGTGTGCGTGAGGCCTTAAACTGAATACTTAGTCATCAAAACATAAACAGAGGACAGCCCTGTTTTCCTTCCCTGTCTGTTCCTCTTGCTTTACTTCCCCCCATGAACTGGTCACTGTCTGACTCACTAGATGTTCATTGCCTATTATTTCTGACTCCCTCATTAAAGTAGGAGCTCCCCGATAAAACTCTGTTTAGTTCCATGCTGTGACCCATCACTGCCTCCTTGTGATCATTGACCATCCATCCATCCATCCATCCATCCATCCATCCATCCATCCACACGTTCATGCATTCATTTATTCTGCAGACCTCCTAGCAGCGGCTCTAGGCTGAGCTCTGGTTTGAACAGAAAGGCTCTCCTTGTAGGGCCCGAGCCTAGCAAGGTATAACAGAGGTAGGCCAGCAAGGCAGAGCCAGGGCCTGAGGGAAGAAAGGTCCTCACTAGGTGGAAGTCTCAAGGGTGGGCTTTAATATCTACCAGGAGATCAGATCTAGAGAGATGACTCAGGGGTTAAGAGCACTGGCTGCTCTTCCAGAGGACCTGGGTTCAATCTCCAGCATCCACATGGAAGCTCATAACTTTCTTTAACTCGTCCTGGGGGATACAGCACCCTCTGCTGGCCTTGGTGGGCACTGCATGTGCATGGTGCACAGATAACACGCACATAAAATAGAAAAGCAAACAAGATCAACCTTAAAACAGAGCATCCTTGATGAGAGACTTTCAGGAGCTGCAGGAGACCGGGTGATGCCCACTCCATTTCAGAGTTAAGCCTGAACGTTCCCTACAGTGCCCAACAGAACTGTCATGGATGAGAGGCTGTAGGACTGGGGTCAGGGTTAATGTTCTGGTGATCTGTGACAATGGCCGTCACAGGGCCTGCTCCCACCCGTGCTCCATTGTCTCTGCTCGATAGTGGCATGGGAGGCAGCTTCCTGCAGGTCTGATTGCTGGAGCCAGCCTTTGTCCATCCAGGATAAAAGGGAGAGTTGCCAGCTCTTTTATTCTTTCTTTAAGCAGCAAGAGCCATGGAGAAAACAGAGAGGAGCCGTGTGTGTGTGTGTGTGTGTGTGTGTGTGTGTGTGTGTGTGTCTTACACACACAGTCCCGGGACAGGGAGAGCAAGACAGCCAAAGGCTGGGAGACAGACGCAGAGGTAGTTAGAAGGGAGGGCCAATCTGTACCCATCCTTCTGTGGTGATCCTTCATCTTACCTTACCATGGTGGTCCTGAGGCTTCATCAATCCTGCCCCTCCCCTCTCCTCTCCTGTGGTATTTCAAGCTGCTGGTGCCTTAGTGAGGATGGCTTTCCTCTACTCAAAGCCACCAAGCTGTCATTCTGCCTGCTGTGACCTCCCCTCACTCCCCACATCCAGGGCTTTGAGCTCCCTTCTACAAATGTATATGTAAGTTGTTTGGACATGGTTGTCTCCCTGCTGGGCTGCATCTTTGTGTACCTGGCACCTGGTATGTGAAAAGAATTCAAAAAAATAGTACTAAGTGACCAGTTGGCTTGTCACATGATGTTTCTCATCTGCTTTTTATTTCTTTTTTTTTTAAAGTTTATTTATTTATTATATGTAAGTACACTGTAGCTGTCTTCAGACACCCCACAAGAGGGCATCAGATTTCATCACAGATGGTTGTGAGCCACCATGTGGTTGCTGGGATTTGAACTCAGGACCTCCAGAAGAGCAGTCAGTGCTCTTAACCGCTGAGCCATCTCACCAGCCCCCTGCTTTTTATTTCTTAAGGTTTTTTTTTTCTGAATGGCATTTTGATTGTGTGTGTTTGTGTGTGTGTGTGTGTGTGTGTGTGTGTGTGTTTGTAACTGGTGGGAGTTGGTTCTCTCTTTCCACGATAATTGAACTCAGGCATCAGCTAGGCCATCTTACCTGCCTTCAATCTCCACTCCTTTATCAGTGAAAAAAAAGCCTTGAATATTACTTTTACAGGGTTGCATTCCAGGAAGGCACAAAGGAGGGCTGGGGAATGTGGCTCGGTTCATCGAATGCTTGGCTAAGTGCACAAAGTTCTGGGTTCATTTCCCCAGTACTGCATAACCCCCCAACCCCCACGCACGGTAAGCACGTCTGTCATCCCAGCTCTCTGCTGGCTGAGGTAGAAGGACCTTAAGTTCAAGGTCTTCCTCAGTTACAAAGCAAGTTTGAGGCCAGCCTGAGCTACGTGAAACTGTCTTGCAAAGAAAAAAAAAGAGAGGCACCCAGCAAATATTGGGTGCCTATTGTATGCTGGAGCCTAGGATACTGTGAGGCAAAAGGGAACGGTGCCAACTGCCAAGTGCAGTTCTGGAGGTTTTGGATGACTGTTGGTCTGATGGTCCTTCCCCATCTTCTTCCCCTTCTTGTGGCAGGTGCTGGGTGCCAGTCTTCAGTTATGTCCAGACTGGACATTTTAGTTTCCATCCGGCGAGCTTCTAGGGCACCAACTATCACTTCTGGCTGAGTGTCCGATGTTTCCCACCTGGCAGGACCCGAGGTCCTTTACAGCTGTCCTGTTTGCCCTCTGCCCCTTCCATTTTGCATCCAGAGGAGGCAGGAGACAGATCTCTCTCCTCATACCTGCACACACTCACCCCTGCTCACTCTGGCATAGAATCCAGCTTTTGCTGCTCATTAGCGGCGTGACCCTGGGCAGTTCACTTAATTTTGGTGGGCTTTGCTCTCTCAGTCATATGTGGAGGTTCCCAACCCCGTGACCTTGGTCTGTGTGTGTGTGTGTTAAATGAAGCAAGTGAGTGCCTGCCAGAGGAGAGGGGGCATTCCTTATTCCTTAGCTGGATGAACCAGCTGCATCTCACCCTCTCTGGGCCCTGGCTCTGGTGTTTTTGCTTCTGCTGGCTGGTCATTTAGGGGTGGGAGGCACTGGTTGGCTCACCCAGAGCTGTTCTTGGCCATACCAGTTTGGAGGAGTCTTGGGGAAAGCCCCCACAAACAGACTTTTGCATAGCTCCTTGATATTTTTGAAACTTTGTAGGATGGACAACACTGCAGCTACATAGATAGTTTAAGTCTCTCATCTGGAAGTCCTGGGCCCCTTTGGATTCTCTTTGGACACACCCCTCCATATGACACTGCCCCTCCATTTTACAGTCTCTTCTCCTTTTTCCCTCCTGTACCCTAAACAGCAGACTTTTAGGCCCCAAGGGCTTCTATGGACTCCCTGAGATGTCATTTCAGCCTGCCCATCCCATATGGGAAGCCAGTGCCTCCCTCCCTCCCTCCCTCCCTTCTCCCCATCTTCTCTCCTTCCCTCCCTTCCTCCCTCTTTCTGTTCCTCCCTCAGCATCTTGTTCCAAATCTCCTTTTTGTTTCCTGTAGTCAGCATTTCCAGACTTTTTTCTCTGAAGTGCCCTCCACCCTGGCTCAGGCCCAGAGCCCAGTAGGAGCTTTGGGAAGGCTGAAGTTCAGTCTTCAATGTGAATTTCTTCCTCTTCATTCCTCCTGTGATGAGCAGCTCCCAGGGGGCTTGCTAGCTCTTGTCTGTATCTTGCTCTTCTGTGTCAGGGTATATCTCTGCTTGAAGGATAACTGGGGGGATGGGGACTGAGCAGAGCTGGCGAGGCTAGCCCGTCTTCACATCCGTGCCCCTTGGGCCGGCTGTCTCCCTTCTTTAGCTGTCAAAGTCACTCTTGGTTTGGAGTCTTGGAAACCTTGATTATGGGAGTTTTTGAGTTTTAAAAAGTGCTGTTACATTTTTATTTGTCTATTTATTGTATGTATGCGCCACAGTGTATGTGTGGAGGTCAGAGGACAACTTATGAGAATTGGTTCTCTCTTCTGCCATACAGGGCCTGGGGATCGAACTCAGGTTGTCAGGATTGGCAGCAAGTGCCTTCACCTGCTGGGACATCTTACTGCTTTTGAGGACTTTAAATTCAGAATTCTAGTTAAGAAGACAGATGCTCCAAATTTGAGTCCCAAACATGACCTCAAACAAGACACCTCACCTCTCTGTGCCAACTGACCCTGCCCTGTAAAACAGAAGCACAGGTTTTATAAGACTTCAGCAAGGCTTAAAGGTGTGAGTCTTTGCCAGGGGCTCCCATCAGAGCCAGACACAGATAGATTAAATGGTCTGTGAGCATCTGAGAGACAAATCAGCATGACAGTGAGGAGATTGAAATATGTATCTCCATGTCCTTATGATCTTTAAGTCCAGAAAGATCCTAATATTAGAAGCTAGGGTCAGAATTCTGCCCTAGCTTCTTCCAGCCACAGCTATAGATGGCCTTGTGTCTCTGGTTACTAACAGAGAAACAGGGGGATGTGTGTGTGTGTGTGTGTGTGTGTGCACACATACTCGTGCACACACACACACATGCTCGCACACATGCTCACGAGTGCACACACATGCACGCACGCACGCATGCACAGACATCCAGAGCATGCGCTCTGTCCAGTGGCACTGAGAAAGCCGGGCTTTGTCCCTTAGAAGCCAGTTTGTGCAGAAGCAATGAGGAGCCTGCTGTCTGTCAGGTGGGTATGTTGGGGACTTTGGGTCTCCATCTACCTCACCCGTCTCCTGGCAGGACTTGGCAGGCTCAGTTCCCAGGGCATGGTGGGGCCTAATGAGTGTGTGCGGCTGATGCAGCCTTCTGCAAATACCAGGCACAATATAAATAGCAATAATGAATAAATGAAGCTCCCGCCCGCTCTCAGCCAGCGAGGCCTCTTAGAGGGACCGCCCCAGCCTTGCCTCTTGTAGAGACAGGAGTTACACACCCAACCTGCAGTAGTTGATGGTTCCTCTCACTCCTCCTCCCTTCCTGGCCTTTATTGGAATACTCTCCAGCTCACTCACTGTCCTGGGGGGTGGGGTAAGATGGGCTGGGTGGATTGAAGATCAAAGATGCCCAGGGAAACAAAGGAGTTGCCTAGAAGGAAATGAGGTGTCATCCTGGGGGATACATTCTAGAGCTGGGTATCCAGCCCTTCAAGAGACTGTGCTGAGGGCCTAGACCTTTACCACCTGGTAGGTTCTCGAAATCCTGCAGAGCCTCTGGAATAGCCAGCGTGGTGAAGTGAGAGTGGCTGGGATGGTCGTCCCATCCTGAAGTCTGTCATTCTCCGTGCCCTGGTCTTTTTAGCTGTGCATCCCACTGCCCAGGGCTGGGCATGCTTGCCCTCACCACCTACCCCTGCTCCGGTGTCTGCCCTTTCTCCTGCCCCACCCATCTCTGATTCAGTCCTGCATAGCTTCCGTGGCCCAGTTCAAGTGTCTCACCTCTGAGACATCCTTGGAATCCACTGTGATCTGAAACCGTCCTGTCCAACCTGGGGCCTCTGACTGGCTGGTTCAATTCACACTACAGGAGACCTCCTAGCTTTGTGTACACTTTCCAGATATCCCCTGGGAATCTTTTTATAAAAAGTAGTCTCACCTCCACAGTCTGGCCCCTCTGCCAGAACAACCAGTCTCTGGGGCAGTTGTTATAATTTTTCCTGGAGCCCCAGCCTCATGACAAGACCCTGCCATACACTCTCCATGGAAGTTGGAAGGGCTGGGCAGGGTGGCCCATCTTGCAAGGGGTGATGATGGTGGCTAGTTTTTGTCAACTTTAAAAAAAAAAAAAGATTTATTTTATGTATATGAGCACATTGTCACTCTCTTCAGACACACCAGAAGAGGGCACGGGATCCCATTACAGATGGCTATGAGCCACTATGTGGTTGTTGGGAATTGAACTCTGGACCTTCCTGAACAGCAGTCAGTGCTCTTAACTGCTGAGCCATCTCTCCAGCCTAGTTTCTGTCAACTTGACACAAACTAGAGTCATCTAGAAAGAGAGGAGCTCAATAGAGGAACTGCTTCCTTAGAGTGGCCTGTGGACGTAGCTGTGGGGCATTTTCTTGATTAATGATAACCTACTGTGGTACCACCCCTGAATAGGTGGCTCTGGGTTGTATAAGAAAGCAAGCTAAGCAAGCCACGAGAAACAAGCTATTAAGCAGCACTCCTGCAGTGGCCTCTGCTTCAGTTCCTGCCTCTGGGTTCCTGTATTCCCTCTATGATGCCAGATAAACCTTTTCCTCCCCGAGTTGCTGTTGGTCAGTGCTACATCCCATCATCCCAGCAGCAGAAAGCTAAGACAAACAGACAGTGGGTAGGGATTGGGGAGCACCCACTTCATACACGGGATGGCTGCTTTGACCTCTGGCTTAAGGCTCGTCTCTGGCCTCAGTTTTGTTGACAGCAAAACGAGGTGCCCTGTCACAGGGTCACAGAGAAAACAAGCATCTGATTGGCATTTGGCAGGATCTTGATGCCTGTAATTTGTCCATGTACACACGAGCCAATGAAAAAAGATCCTAATCCTGCACACTACTTCCTGGAGTCCAGAACTCATGAGGTGGGGTTGCCTGATAAGAGGATTGGGATTGGGAAGTTGGTGCTATAGAAACCAAGGGAGAGGCCGGGTGGTGGCGCACGCCTTTAATCCCAGCACTTGGGAGGCAGAGGCAGGCGGATTTCTGAGTTCGAGAGTTCGAGGCTAGCCTGGTCTACAGAGTGAGTTCCAGGACAGCCAGGACTACACAGAGAAACCCTGTCTCGAAAAACCAAAAAGAAAAAAAAAAAAAAGAAACCAAGGGAGATGGGTGCCCATTTCATGGTCTCTCGAGCTGCCCGGGGGTGAAACTGAAGAATGACCTTGCAGCTGGGTAAAAATGGACATCTGACCACCTCGAGGGCGGGAGGGGGCTTGTAGGTCACTCAGAAGCCTTTTAAAAGGAGGTAGGATTTTCTTTTCTTTTCCTTCTTTCTTTTTTCTTTCCCTTTTTCTTTCTTTTTTTGAGATTGGGTTCTCATTATGGAGGCCTGGATCTGGCTTTATGGACTAAGGATGATCTCCTTAGAGATCCGCTTGCCTCTTCTGGGATTACAGGCATGCACCACCGCTGCTGGTGGTCTCAGAGTCAATCTTGAAGGGCAGGAAGAAGTGGGACCAAAAGCTTCGTGGGAACTTGGGTTTTTGAACGACCTTTGGATTCCACTGTTATGTTGGTGACCCCTTCACTGGGCAGTGGAGCAGGCACCCCAACAGGAAGCCCAGTGAGAATCCGAAGTGTAACAAAATCAACACCTGGGCTGCTCATTCAAAGGGTCTCCCGTTTTTACGCACGACGGACGAAGCTCAGTTCCAAAAGGGTCAGGACCCTCCCCAGCGGTGCGACCCTAAATTGTCAGGAGGTGGCTGCACTCCCGGGGGCTCCCGCCCCTCCGGAGGGGACTCAGTCGCGCCACCGTCACTCAGTCTGTCGCCCGCACGCCTCCCCCTCCAGCGCCCCGAGCCTGCAGCTTTCCCCGAAGACATTTGGTGTCAGTATAAGGACGGCTTTTCCTCGCACGCGGCGCGGCTCGGTCTCGCCGCCGCCGCACGTCCCCGCACCGCCTGGCGCTCCGGCTCCTCCGCAGCCCCCGTCGCGCGCAGCCCCTTTGCGCCTCGAGTCCGGGCCGGGGGCGCCAGTGGCGCCGAAGCCGGGGACCCGGGCGGCCCGACCCCGCGCCCCGCCGCTCCTGCCGCCCCGCA
>NW_021620678.1:1552603-1565440 GCF_004785775.1 Grammomys surdaster
GATCCCGGAATCCGAGGCGTGGGGCCGGCGGGGCGCGGGGTCCCTCTCCACGCCGGCTTCGGGGACAAGCGTCACCCCCGCATCTCTGCTCGGGACGACCCCGCTGCCCGGCCACGTTCATGCCAAGGTAGGCGAGGCAGTGGCGGTGGAGGGGGAAGGAGAGAGGAGAGGCTCGGCCCCCCGCTCGGCTTCTTGGCGCGTCGGGCTCTTTCTTTATAGAGGCATTTTTGTTTATTTATTTATTTATTATTTCTGGGGACTGATCCCCCCTCACCCGCCCGCGCGTGCCCATCAGGTGGGCGCCACATCTCTTGCTTGGGGGTGGGGTGGGGGGGCCTGCGTTGGGAGGAAGGACAGGGAACTTTGACCGGGGACCCTCTCCAAGGCCACGAAAGTTCTCTTGGTGCCAATACTGAAGCCCAAAGCCAGCTCAACCAGCGCTGCAGAAATTTATTCAACAAGTCAGGCTGCTGACGAGGGCCCGGGCGGTCTGTCCGTCCGTCCTGCTGTCCCTCTGCTGCGGCTGTGCGACCAGCTGGATCAGATCTGGTGCCAGTGTCCGGCAGGGCTGAGCTGGGAGCGTTAGCTAGAGAGGGAGAACCGCGGCGGGATCGAGTGCGAGAACCCCAGGCAGGGTTTAACTTTCCTCCAGGCCGGGTGGTGGAGGGCCCTTCCTTGGCCAGTAACCCTATGCGCCCACCCAGGTCGCGCTGCATGAAGCCAGGTCGGGTTGTAGCGGGCAGTCCAAGGGGCCAAGAGGAGTCCTCAGCTGCCAGGGTGATGGTTATATAATGAATGTTTGTGGTGACTGGGATTTAATTGTCTGTTGGATGGTGTGTGTGGAGTGAAGGGGCAAGAGGGCTTGGCAGGGGGTGGGTAGGTCTCTTTTCTGGGAGGTAATAATGCCTGGGGGAGGGGGCTCAGAATAGGCCCAGCGGAGACAGCCACCAGTCCTTGTGCTGTGTGTCCTTTCTCGGCTGGATCTTAGGTTTCCGATGAGACTGGGGTCCGAGGAGAGACCCTTGAATGTACTCTGGCCTGTGGAGTCTGGGTTTTGAGCTGTATGCATGTGTGTAGGTGTGAGTGTGTGCTTGTGTGTATGTGTGTGTGTTACAGAAAAAGAGAGAGAGGCAGAGAGAGAGAGAGAGAGAGAGAGAGAGAGAGAGAGAGAGAGAGAGAGAGCTCAAGCCTCTCTGTGTCTGCGTAGTGTGACAGGGTCTGCTTCGCATGTGACTGGTGTCCTAGACTGGAGGGCTCAGGCTGACCTGAGCCCTCTGTTAGTCCTTTCATCGTTGTGTGGGAGATTTGTCCCTGCAGATTCTATCACTGCCTGGAGACTCAATGCCATACACAAGGCTGTGGGTTCCGGGGGAAAGGTTTGCTGAGGGGGTTCAGGTCTGTCTTCTCTTCTCTTACAAAACTGGAACCACTTTGTGAATCAACGTCTCGACTCGGCTTCAAGAACTCATTCAAAACTCTTGTCCACCCCTCACGACAAACTTTCTGTTTGGGATTCTAAGTCCTAGGGTTGGGCCATGGTGGTTCCCTGGCAGGGGCATCAGTGTGTGAGATTTCCAGATGGGATAGAGAGAGATGAGCTGGAACCAAGCTTGGGGCAGCAGTTTAGGGATGAAGAGACAAGAAGAGAATATCCTGGGGACACTGCACTGGCCTGGCACCGAACTGGAGAACCTTCCATACCCTGGAAGACCTGAGTGCATCACTCTGGCTGTTCAGAGCAGTGCCTGCGAGCAAGAAGCTCCTCAGGCAGCTAGAACAGCTTGGGGGAGGGGCTGAAAGCCTGTCCGGAGGCCCCTCTTTTCCTCGACTGAAGCTCTCCACCCTTCTTACCTGAGTTCCTGTCTAACCTCCTTGCCTGGCTCCTCCACTTGAATCAGTAGCTTCTTCAAGATTGGGCCAGAGAGGGTATTTTTTAAGCCCGCCAGAGGGCGCCGGGAAGTCTCCATCCCCGCAGGTTGACTCCCCTTGACCTTGGGCAAGTGGGTGGGGTTTTGCTGTAGGAACCTCCCGTTCACTCCTCCACCCTAGTTGACTCTCCACCATAGAGGACTTGCTCGTCATTCACCCATCCTGGGGAACAACTACTGCAAGCGGCACCCTGAAGCACCCTGAAGCCTCTAAGTGCTTCTGAACTCAAGAGACCTGCCCAGAACACACAGTCTGGCCACATCTCCCTCTCTGTCCCCATTGTTCATCCCATCCCCCAAGTGCAGCTCCCAGGACAGACTCTGGGCCGTGCCCTTCCCCCACAGAGGCGGGCTCCCAACCCCAGCAGATCAGAGCTCTCTTTCCGAGGTGTTGATACAGGCTGGTGTGGGGTTTCCTGGTCTGCGCTGTCTCTCATCCTTGTCTTGTTCTCCGATTCCCCGCGCTGCGTTTAGGATGCTTCAAAACGGCCTGTAAAGAGTGGATAGTGGGTCGGGGGTGGAGGTCTAGGGGAGAGGAGATCAGGGCCCATTCCCACCCTTAGGTTTGGCTCCTCCATCCCCCTCCCTTTTCCTCACTTCATCTCTTCCCTCCACCTCTCCTTTCTAAAGAATATTTTCTACCCACATGTCCCAGAGTGTGTCTTGTGTAGTGCCCTCTGTTCACCCCTGTGTCCTCTGGAATGTTAGATCTTGGCTGGGGCTGTTGACTACACAGATGTGTGGGTGCATGCCCCTGTGTGAACAACTGGGAATCCCTGGTCTGCAGGCCTCTGGGTCCTGAAATCTCAGAGATGCCGGGCAAGTCTTCCTCATTCTAAGTTGCTGGCTGGAGAAGAGAAGAAAATAAACCTGGATTTCTGATTTACTAAAGCACCTACTGAGTGCCAGACCTCATTCTGGTCGCTAGAATCCAGAGGTGAGAGAAGGGAACAGGCTAAATGGGTCTTCTAGGGGCTTCCATTCCTTGAGGGAGGGTCTGGTTTTCTTGCTGAGGTCATTGTGCTAATCTCCATATACTCCTGTGCTCTGGGAGTGAGAATCGGGCTCTGGATGACTCACAGGGGTGCTGGACACACGGTCATTGGACACCCCTAAGCATGTGCTGGCAACTTGGGGTTCTTGAACAGAAGAGAGGGAGGAGAAGTGTGTACTCGAGAGTAGAGGGGTCTTGGAACAGTGTCTCTTCAAGGTTGGGACCAGAAGAGTCCTTTATGTCCAGGGTCCTCCCTGGGCCAGCTGTCCCCTTCTGCTGGCCTTGGCTAATGATGCATCCTGAGATGGACATTGGGCTCTTGTCCCACCTCCCTGCTGTGCACCCTGACCTACTGAGCAGCAAGGGCTGGGTTAAGGCCTTAGCCTCTCCCGCTCCAAGCTTTTATCCCAGCCGGGAAAGGAGTAAGCAGGTCCTTGATTGGGGGCTGGGAGGGGCAGGCCACTCAGCATGCGGAGCTCAGCTTGTTGTAATTGGGATAATGCTTCCACCTTAAAGGATCTTTTTTGCGAGACTTAGAAGTATCTCTGCAGTACCTAGCATGGGGCCTTGGAGGGAGAAGTTTTCCTTTCATTAAAGTACTTTCCAAATCTCTCTCCATTTGTTATCTGCTTTGAGAGGGAGAGAGGCAACATCCTCCGAGTTTTTTTTCACAGGTGGAAATAAAAAGGGCTGTGGGGTAGGGTGCGGGGCTCTAGGATTCCTGGTCCAGAGTTCTTTTCTGTGCGACCCACCTCACTCCCATCAGCGATAACCTGCACCAGAGTTGTTAGTTCAAGTGAGACCCTAAGCCCTAATTACTGCAAAGTGAGTGAAGCTACCAGCAAAGGCACCTGCTGGGAGATGTTCAAATGCCCCATGGAGATCCAGGCATAACCTCACTTGCTCATACTCAGCACAGGGCCAAGGGCCACTGCAAACAAACATGATGATGTCTGGGGTCAGGGGGACCTGGCCAACATGCTAACTTGTCACCTGCAGTTGGGCCTCCCAGATCTTCCACTAAGTGGTGGTTTCTTTTTTTTTTTTTTTTTTTTTTTTAAAGATTTATTTATTTATTATATATGAATACACTGTAGCTGTCTTCAGACACACCAGAAGAGGGCATCAGATCTCATTACAGATGGTTGTGAGCCACCATGTGGTTGCTGGGATTTGAACTCAGGACCTCTGGAAGTGCAGTCAGTGCTCTTAACCACTGAGCCATCTCTCCAGCCCAAGTGGTGGTTTCTAACCTTGAGAGAAACCCTTCCTCTTTCCATGCCCCAGTTTCTTCCCTGTGGGAGAGAACAAATACGCTTGCTTCTCTGGAATGTGATCGGGTGTCTGGCATGCCGTAAGTGCCCACAAATGATGTGGGCTGTGACACTCGTGAGATGTTCTGGGAGGGGTGGCCGAGCCAATTCTCTGAGTGTGCTGCAAAGCTGGGAAGGTTAGCTGTCGAGTCTAGTGATGGAGGAGTTTAGGATGTGGGCAGGCTCAGCTAGCCAGGCCAGGGCAACTTTGGTGTGAGTTCATGCAATTGGAGGCCAAAGGTAAGCCATTTGAGCAACTGCACAGCAACTCAGAAGACCTGAGGGGGTCAGCGACCACATGAAGCATACATAGCTGCTGAGGTCTGCATTGTGTTTGGGCTCTAGAGCTCCAGTCTGCATTAGAGAGGCCTCACCTGCAGCATCAGGCAGGCGACTCTGCTACCTCAGTGTGAATCTAGCCCTGTCCCTGCAGAGGATGTTGGGTAGGCTCAAGGAAGACCAACAGGGGCTTCTGGGAAGCAGGCGATTTGGAAATTGTCATTTGAAGAACGGTTGAGGGAGCTGGTGATGAGAGGCCTGGGGCAGATGAGGCCCGGGGGTGGGCGGGCTGTCATCATGCGTCAGCAGGGCTGTCATGCAGAAGAGGGAGCAGACAGGATTCTAGGGGCTCTGAGATGATGCCTGCAAGATTCTGGGAGACAGTTTTCCCAAAGCCTCAGTAGATTTCTCAGTGTCCCCCAAATCAAGCTTTGCCCTGGTTTGTATGCATGAGGGCTGTGTAGTTGTGTGAAGTACTAAGCATGTATGGAAGTGCCTGTGATTTCTTCTGCTTCCTCACCCCCTTTTTTTTTGAAGGTTTCTCTGTATAGCCATGGCTATTCTAAAACTTTCTCTGTAGCCCAGCCTGGTCTCGGAACTAAGAGCTCTGCCTGCCTCTGCCTCCCAAGTGCTGGGATTAAAGACATGTGCCATCACACCTAGGGTGCCTGTTATGTCTGTGTGTATGTATGTGAGCGTGTGTCTGTGAGTGTGTGGTTTATCGGTCTGTGTGATTGTGTGGTCTGCATATCTATGATTGTATGTATGTGTTATGTGTGTCTGTGGAATACATGATGAATGTATTTGTATCTTATGTACATGTGTGACTGTGTACACATGCATTTTGTAGGATGTTTGTATGCATCTCTGTGTTACATATCATCCGCGTCTGTGGTTGTGTGTGAAGATATGTCTGTATGTTGTATATTTACTATTGTGCGTTTGCATATTGTATAGTTTGTTCTGTATGTGACTATGCTATACATGTGAGTGGGTATTGTGTGTCCACGTGAGAGTGTGTCTCGAGTGTAACAATGAGCATGTGTGCCTGTGCTATGTGTGTGTGTGTAGTGGGTTGGGCCATTTTAAGTTTTGTTGGTTTCCAGAGTGCCCCTCTGTGAAGCTCTGGAGAGCATGAAAACCCATGAAATCATGTACTGTTTCCAGGACGCCAGCCTCCCAGGACTGTAGGAACCTGTGATCGATGCTGCTATGCACTACAGGAGAACTGCCTGGGGTCTTACTGTGCGTGAGCCCTGTGCCTGGTGGGGTGAAACCCAGCTCACCCCAGTAGCAACTTTGCCTCAGAACAATCTTCTCATTTCGTAGGCGGCTAGCAGGCACCACCAGGCTGTCATGTGCCAAGGTGGGCTGGGGTCAGAGCTGGCGCTCAAACACAGGTTATAATTCTGAGCTCCATGCCCCAAACACCACACTGAAGGTTCTCATTCCATTACAGTGTGTATGTGGGTCTCTCTGGTTCTAACGAGATGAAGGCCCATGATTTTGAGATTCCTGAATTCTCTCTCCCTCTCCCTCCCCCTCCCCTCCCCCTCCCCCCCCCCCCCCCCCCCCCCCCCGCCCCTCCTTTTTTTTTTTTTTTTCGAGACAGGGTTTCTCTGTGGAGCCCTGGCTGTCCTGGAACTCACTCTGTAGACCAGGCTGGCCTCGAACTCAGAAATCCACCTGCCTCTGCCTCCCAAGTGCTGGGATTAAAGGCGTGCGCTACCACTGCCCGGCTGAGATTCCTGAATTCTCATGATACTCTCTAAATGATTTTGATTGCTTGTTTGAGCAGTTTGTGGTTGTTGACTGAAGACCAAGTAGATTACTTGATCCTATAAAAACGCACCCTGTTCCCAATCTGGCTGGCCAGGCCAGGCCTCGGGTATGTACTAGGGCTGGAATACTCTGAAAGGTAGGCTTCTTACTGCTTTGGGAGACCGAGGGTCTTGTCTGGATCAGCAGTTCTGTCTCCACTGTCTCTTGAGTCCTCCTGGAGGGGAAGCCTGTTGTCAGGGCACCCACTAAGTTCTTGCTGCAATAATTTGGTTTTTGGACTTGGACAGACTTGAACTGGGACTCATCTCTTCCACCGTTGCCCTGTGCCAGCTGGGTGACATTGGGCACTGCTGAACTCCTTTGGGTCCTAATCTCTTCCTCCAAGATGGAAAATAGTCATGCATTGTGGGACTGGCACAGGGCCTTTGATTGTTGCCTGATGATGATGATGCTGACAGTGGTGATGGAGGGGATGTTGATAATGATGATGGTGATGATGATGATGGTGGTGGTGATGACGGTGATGGTGATAAAGGTGGTGAAGTTGTTGTTGGTGATAGTGGAGGTGGTGATGATGGCGGTGTTGGTGATTGCGATGACAAGGTAGATGGTAGTGGTGATAGCAATGACAGAGGGAGGGCTGGGATAGCAGCCCCTACACATGGTACACATACATGGTCACATGCATGTTCAGACTTTTTTTCCTCCATAACTTCCACTCTGCCTTCCATCCACAGCACATTGCTTCTTCACAGGGGCTTGTTGTAGGAGGCAGGAGGATGGCTGTGCTTTGTAGAGAGAAGCTGAGGCTCCAAAAGACCAGTGGTATCAGGAATGGGAATGGGGTTCCAGACACCGTGGGCTTCTGTTACTTCTCTCCTCCTGGTTTAGCACACCACCACCTGGAAGGACAGTGGGGGAAAGCGGCTCAGTATTGGACCCGGAGAGGGAGGTGCTCTGCGGGGGTGGAGGATCTCTGACTCTGACTCTACTGCTCTCTTCGGTGGAGTGTCTCTGTCGTGGTGAGACTTGACCTGCAGAGAGCTCAGCTGTCAGTTCCGGGGGGGGGGCGGATTCTAGAAAGAAGAAAGGAGTCAGGGCACAGGCAGGAAGCTGGGATTTTTGAGTCAGACACCAGACACGGGAGCTTTAGGAATGGAGGGTGAGCCGGAGGGTGGAGGCTAGGCAGTCACTGGGGGGCAGGTTAGAGAGGGGATGGAGGATGTGTGGGTGCCACTGAGGACCAAGTAAAGGAAACGGAGGCTGGATGAACCCTGGAGATCAAGTCAAAAGGTGGAGGCAGGTCAGAGGCTGGAGGATGGTGGGGACTGGGGATGAGTTGAGGCTGTAGGCCGGGTGAGTGTGGGGAGCAGGCCAGAAGTTGGCTGGACTGTCCCAGAGGTGGTGGCCTGAGTGGCAGAGATGTCTAGCAGGGGGATGAGGATGGAGGATTGCTGCTTAGTGTGGCCAATCAGGGGCCAGAGGACAAGACAGTGGGTGGACACCAGCTGGAGTCAAGAGAAGCTGTAGCTGGTGTGACTACTGTGTGCTGCCTCTGAGCCCAGCAGCTCGCCCCTCTGTGTGGCTGTGGGGAGGGGTTTCCACGGTGGGGAGAGGTTGCCATGGGGATGCCAGACCCAGCGGCTTCCCTGTGTCCATTTCTCCGGCTCCCATGGGGATGCCAGACCCAGCGGCTTCCCTTTGTCCATTTCTCTGGCCCTCCTTGCTCTCCGTACTCCCCAGCTCACCGTCCTGAATAACGCTTACTGGAAGAGGGTATACCATGCTCAGGTCCCAGCCTAAACCCTCAGTGACTTCTGTTGCACTTGGAGCCTTCCTTCAGGGGCTCTCCAGTTTCACTCCCTTCTCTGCCTCATTGAGGCCACACTGGCCGCATTCCTTTTCTCTGTTTCTTAGACGCACCCAGCCACTTCCAGTCTCCTAGCCTTTGCACATGCTGCGTCTCTTACCCGGAGTGTCTTTCCTCCGAAGGATGCTGACGGTTCCTTTCGAGTCTTACTGTTTTGCTCTTAAATGGCCCTTCCTTTAGAGAAGAAGTGATTTATTACGACTCACACATTACCCCCCTTGCTTATTTACTTTTCAATACTTTTTAGTTATGTATCCAACAAACATTTATTGAGCATCTAGTATGTTCCCAGCACTCACTGTTCCAGGGGCTGGGGTTACAGCAATAAATGTAACAGGCCAGTCTGTGCTCTCAGTTACAGTCTTGTTGCAGGCTGGGAAGACAAGTCACAGAGATATAAGAAACAAAAATTGTACACTACATTTGGAGGGTGACTGGGGTAGTGGAAAGCCAGAGAGGGAACTGGATTGAGTGTGTATCCTTTTCTTATGCTGGTCTGAATTAGGGTTCATAGAAATTTACCAGCATAGCTGTGGAGCCTGCACACAGTAGGTGCTCAGGACAATCAGGACAGACAGGGATATGGAGGCCAAGGGAGTATGCTCCCTCTGGTAAGAGGGGAGAGTGTAAGCTGAGGCCTGGAAGAGGCAGCGCTGCCCTCGGGACCCAGGAGGTCCTGTTTGACTGGAGCGATTGCAGGTAGAGGGTATGGTGGGCTCCAGAGCTGGCTCAGTGATGGGGAGACCTAGAGCTGCCCCAGGGAGGGTGCTGTTCTACCTGGGTGGTTGATGCATGGCCAGCCAAGGTGCTTATGTAAGACTGGTGCTGTTTTTTCTGGAATTGGGAGCAAAACTTGGAGCTCAGGAGAAAACATTCCGGCCCTGATCAGCGGGGCGAAGCAGCAGGAAGTATCAGCTCCTGTCCGTTGCCCGTGGGAGCAGAGAAGTGTCTGGATCCGTTAGCTCAGGGTGGTTCAGTCGATAGCTCTGCGGCCGCCAGCAGCAGCCAGGAATGCAGGCTTTCCTCTGCCTGCCTGCTGTCAAGCTTGGATAAACCTTCAGGGATATGCAGCCCCAAGGGTGAGGTTGTAGGGGGCTGGGCTCTAGGATTACCTTCCCTTCCTAGCCTGCCAGGAGGCTGGTCAGGCCAGTTGCCACTTGTCCTAAGTGGGTGTGGAAGTTCTGACTTCTCATCTTCCTCTGGTTCTACACAAGGCACTCTTTTTCCTGGGCCTCAGTTTCCCTGTAATACCCCCTGTGAGGTGGCAGGCAGAGTGCACTTCAATAAGACTAGCCTGTAGCACTGCCCCCTGAGCGGAGTCAGGGCCAGTGTGTGATTGGCAGGCCAAGGATACTGCTGAGCAAGGCCCTTGGTAAAGCACCATGGATTTCAGAGAGGCAAGACAGATCTGGAAGCCACATGGCCTGAGTTTCTCTCTCTTGGCCTCAGTTTCTCTACCTGTAAAGAGATTAGCTTCTAGATCTCTGGGTTCTCATCCTGATGTGTATGTGTGTGTGTGTGTGTGCGTGCGTGCGTGCGTGCGTGCGTGTGCATGATGTTTCCTGGCCTAAGAGCTCACTGGAGGTCTCAAATGTCACTTCCTCAGGGAAACCTTTCCTGTTCTCTCCTTGTTCCTCAGTGCCTAGTTCCACAGTACCCAACTTCTTTGTGACACATTGCCCTGACCCCTGAGCCTGTTCACAGTTACATCCCCTCACTTCCCTAAAATATTACTTCACATTTGATGATTCGATAGATAGCTCCAGTCTTTTATATAATAAGATTTATTCAATTATTTTAAAATCATATGTGTATGTGTATGTCCTCTGTCTGTATGCCTGTGTATGTGCATGTGAGTGCAGTTACCTAAGGAGTCCAGAAGGGGGCATCAGATCCCCTGAAGGCATAGTTCCAGACAGTTGTGAACTACCTGATGTGGATATTGGGAACTGAACTAGGGTCCTTTCATGAACAACATACATTCTTAACTGGTTAGCCATCCCTTTTAAATTTATTTTTATTTTTATGTTTATTTTATTTTGTTTTAGAGACAGGTTCTCTAGCCCAGGTTGACTTCAAATAGCCTACATAGTTGAGGTTGCCCTTGGGCTTTGGTACTTTCCACCTCTGTGTCTCTACGTAGGTGTGCCGCTGTGCCTGTTCTATGTGGTGCTAGAGATCAAACCTAGGACCTTGTGCATGCTAGGCAAGCATTCTATTACTTGAGCTACATTCAGCCTAGACTTCCACTTTAATTATTATTATTATTTTTGGTAGTACTGGGAACAGCTCCCAGACCTAGAATATTAAACGTATTCTCTACCACTGAGTCACACTCCCAACAAGAACTCTAGCTCAGCACTATGAAAAGAAAAGAAAGACATCATTTACATTCTAAGATTTTATTTAAGTTTTTAAAAAAATAGTTGTCATTTGCCAAAGCCTATAGTGACTCGGCTTGAGCAATTGAGTGATACTGACTTCGGTATTATCTGTCCCCACTAACTCACGTGACCACAGTGAGGGTAGAGGGGTATCTTTAATGACCTGGAGCTAGGCTCTCTGAGCTGTGTCACCCACCATGGGGGAGGTAGGCTGGGGAGTGGGTGCTAAGCCAACCCCCACCATGTGTCCTTCTCTGTTCCCTAGGGCTCCCTGCTCCATGCTGACATGGCTGACAGCAGCTTACCACCCTCATCTGCAGCAGGCCCGGACCCTGAGCCGGGAATCACAGAGCAGCCGGGACCCCGGAGTCCCCCTCCATCCCCTCCAGGCCTGGAGGAGCCATTGGATGGAACCAACCCCGATGTCCCACATCCAGACCTGGCACCTGTTGCCTTCTTCTGCCTGCGCCAGACCACGAGCCCACGGAACTGGTGCATCAAGATGGTATGTAACCCATATCCTTTGGAGGCTGGTGTGCCTGTGCCCAGTTCAGGGGCCAGCAGGGGAAGGCAGGATGGGTAGAATTGCTTTCTGGCCTCTAACCTGACAACCTGGTCCTCTAGCCAGCAGAAGCAAGGTCTGTAGTGAGCTTCTTGTAAGTGGGCACAGATGGCCATCTGGGAAAATGTCAAGGATGGAGGCTGGACCTGGGGTCTTGCTGCTGGAAGCTGCTGATGGCTGCACATTCTGATTTTCTGCTAAGAATCGGGTCCCTCAGTAATATCTGCAAAGAGCTCTGAATCCATGAGCCCTACTTGCATGTGAAAAGCCTCACCTCTTCACTGTCCCACTGGGGATAATGTTTCCGGTTCATCAACGTTGGGGCATACATTCGAGATCCTTCACAGGTTCCTATTACCCCCAGGTTTCAGAAAGATGTCCTAACCTAGCCCACCAGGCACTTGGAGCCCTGGCCAGCCCCTTTCTCCACATTCTGCCTGCCCTGGGTTTGTCTATGCTTCTGGCTTCCTATATACCATTTTCTCTATCCAGAATACTTTTTCCTTCCTTCTTCTCTTGGCCAAATCCATTGCCATATCCTTCAAATGACAACATCAGTGTCATCTCCTCAGGCAGCCCTCCATGTGGCCTCACATCAGGCTGGGCATTTTTTTTTTTTTGATGCAAGAGCTCATATTGCTAAAATTAGCTGTGTAGCTGACCTTCTGATCCTCCTGCCTCCACTTCCCAGTACTGGCCGGACTGTAGTAGTAGATTTGCTGAGTATGGATGAATACTATCCTTCGGGGCCCCAATAAAGAATGAGGTGTCGGGTGCGGGGCTCCAGAGTGAACACAGCAGGAGCTGGGGCCCAGGAAGGGAGAAGCTAGGGGTGTGGCTGGAGTAGAGGGCAGAGTGAGCCTGGCCGAACCCTGACGAGCCATCTGTGTTCTAGGACCTCCATCCTCAAGCACAGGCTCCAGGGCTGAGCTGTAGGTAGGACTGGGTATCAGGGATGCTAGTGGCTGTGGACCAGTGGAGAGGGATCCCAGGTGTGGCTCTGCAGCCTGTGACAAAGACTGCCCAGGTCAAAGGTGCTAGATCTCAATGCCACCCAGGGCAGGTGGAAGCTGGTGCATCAGGTAGCAGGGCTGAGATCATTAGGGATGTCTGGGAAGTTGACAAGAGCCATGCTGGAGCTTAGGCCTGCTGCTAACCCTAGCTGAAGGCCTAGATGATGTTCTGTATCCTTTGAGCTCTTAGAAATCAGAGGGGGTTTTACTAGAGGGAGTGGACCCAGAGGATGCCCTTGGCTACGAGGACATGAGTCTCCACTCACGAGAGATAGCTCAAGGGATCTTGGGTATGTCATGCTCTGAAATTTCTTCTTTTTCTTTTTCTCTGACCATACTCACCACTTTGGGATTTTTGAGATAGGGTCTCTCTACATACATAGCCCTGACTTTTCTGGAATTCATTATGTAGACCAGGCTAGCCTCAAATTCACAGAGATCTACTTGCCTCTGCCTCCTGAGGGTTGTGATTAAAGTTGTGTGCCACCATGCCCAACTCTGCTCTGTAATTTCATTCACTGACACTTCGATGTTTTCTCTGGGTACCCAGAGGGAGACAAGCATGTTCTGGATAGCTCCAAGGAGTGGGGAACGGACACCATCTACATGAACAAGTTTTACAAAGTGTTGAAGGAAACTTAAGGGCATGAAGCATGTGAGCAGATGGGGTCCAGGCTAAAGAAGTGGTGACGGCAGGAGGTTTGATGGATCT
>NW_021620678.1:1565450-1573553 GCF_004785775.1 Grammomys surdaster
TCCTCCCTCCCAACCTCCCTCCTTCCCTCCCTTACTTCCTAAAAAAGAATTTATTTATTTATTTATTTTATGTATGTAAGTATACTGTAACTGTCTTCAGACATACCACAAGAAGGCACCAGATCCCATTACAGATGGTTGTGAGCTACCATGTGGTTGCTGGGAATTGAACTCAGGACCTCTGGAAGAGCAGTGCCCCTAATCGCTGAGCCATCCCTCTAGCCTCTCCTTTCTTTCTTTTAAAGACAAGGTCTCTATGGAGCCCTGGCTGTCCTTGAACTCATTATATAGATCAGGCTGGCCCTGAGTACTAGGATCAAAGGTATACACCATCATGCCTGGCTGGTATTTGAGCTGTCCAGGAAGAGAAGGCTAGAGGACCAGGGAGACAGTGGGACAAGGTCAGAGGGCTATCTTGGCAGGTGACAGGATGCTGTATAACATTGAGTAAGTCACTGGACCTCTCTGGGCTTCTGTTGGCAGGCTGGTCACCATAGCTCTGGCCTGTGGAACATCTCGGCTTGGAATCTGATTCTGATAGGCTGTGGTAGGGCTGACTAGGCTGACATGGCAATGCTGTCCTAAGTGACACTTAGGAGGTGGCCAGTGAGTGTCCTGTGTGCTGAGAATGTGTGACTTTGTGTCAGCCCTTTTCTCTGACCCCAGGGCCTCCATCTGGAGAGGAGGGGCTGGTGAGAAGTCTCCTCCCAGCCTTGGGAGCCAGGCCATGCTTACCCAGTGGGACAGTACCTACTGGAACTCAGGCTGTCACCTAACTCGACTGGGCAGCTACATTGGTGACCTGTTGGGTAAATAGGCCCTCCAGGCATTGTGCCCAATGACTTCACCTCCCTGTCTTCTCCACTCAGCGAGTCCAGTTTGAGCAGGACACAACGGGGCTGGCTCAGGAGGAGGGAAGGGGCCTGTGGTGGAGCTGGGTGGAGGTAGCCGGAGAGATGGCTCAGCAGTTAACAGTATGTTCTCTCTTCAGATGACCCATGACAGCTAGCAACCACTTCCAGCTCTTCCTGGCTAGATTTTTGTCAACTTTACACAAGCTAGCATTTAGGAAGGAGGGGACTTAACTGAGAAAATACCTTCATCCAGATTGCCTGTACACAAGCCTGTGGGGACTTTTTCCTTTTTTCTTCCTCTTCTTTCCTTCCTTCCTTTTTTCTTTTGTTTTGAGACTTGGTTTCTCTGTGTAGCTCTGCCTATCCTGAAACTCACTCTGTAGAGCAGGCTGGCCTTGAACTCAGAGATCCACCTTTGTCTACTAACCTGGGATTAAAGGTATGAGCTACTACGCCTGGCTGGCATTTTCTTGATTAACGGTTGATGTGAGTGAGCCCAGCCCATAGGGGGTGATGTCATCCTTGGCAGGTGGTCCTGGGTTGTGTAAGAAAGCAGGCTGAGCAGCTGTGGGGAGCAAGCCAGTAAGCAGCACCCCTCCACGGCCTCTGCTCCAGTTCCTGTCTCCTGGTTCCTTTTTGACTTTCTATCTTTACTTCCCTCAGCGATGCAGTGTGGCCTAAGAGTCAGATCAACCCTTTCTTCCCCAAGTTTCTTGTGGTTGTGGAGTTTAATCACAGTGATAGAAACCCTGCCTAAGACAAGCCCCAAGGAATCTGACTCCTCCTTCTGGCCTCTGCAGGCCTCTGAACATGTGTGGTACACACACATCCACATAATAAAAATTAAGTTAAAACAGAGAGGTTGAAGCTACAGGGTAGGACACAGTTTAGCTGCACTTCCCTCTGCTGTCTTCACTGATCGTTCCTCCTCCCACCCGCATCCCACTCCTCCCTCCATCCTCCTCACCGTTCATCCCTCCCGTCCATTCTTTGTCTTTCCTCCACTCTCCATCTTTCTCCTCCACCCCCATTCTCCTTTCCTGTATTCCTTCCCCCACCCTAGGCTCCATCCCTCTGCTTCTCACCCTCTAGCCTGTTTTTTCTCCCTGCTCCTCCCTCTTTCTCTGCCCTCCATCCTCAACCCTCTTCTCTGCCCTCCTTCATCTTAACCCTTCTTCACCCTTTCTCCATGCTCCTCTCTTTCCCTCCACCTTGCTTCCTCTTCAATTCCCTTCCCTTTCCTCACCTCCATCCTTCTTCCACCTTCTGTTTCCCTCTTTCCTTCTCCTCCTCCATCTTCTGTCCTTCCACCTTCCATCTCCCGCCTCCTCTAGCATCCACTTCCTCTGTCTTCCCTCCACCTCCTCCACCCTCCTTCCTCTTCTCTATCCTTTTTCCTCTGCAATCCATCCTCCCCTTTCTCCCTCCTCAGCCCTGACCGTCTGCTGCTGTCAGTTATAGCAGCTGTAGTTCCTGTGCTGGGGTGGGGACTCAGATCATGGCTGGGTCACAGTTGGGTGGGGACTCAGTCCTCAGCTGACACTTCAGATCATAGCTGGGGTCACAGCTGGGTGTTGTCAAAGCAGAGTGAGGTCAGGGATCCCATGCTCAGAGACGATTAGTCTAGAAGCTTCTGCAACTGGGTCTAAGAGTTTACAGGTAGGATTTAAGGCTAGGTGACAGGAGAGCTGGACACTTCAATAATCCACATTTTTAAAAATTCATGTTCCAGATGTGTGAACTTGGCAGCTGGGATGTTGCCTGTCTGGGGTCCAGGGACCTGGGACTTTGGGCTGTGATCACAGAGCTGAGGCTGAAGTTTCCTAGTAGACAGAGTGGGTGGGGGCCAGGATACTGCTGTTATCAACAGCAGACTTTGCCACGGGGACTTAGGGGTCTTCAGAGTAGGCGTCAAGTGCTCAGAAACAGCCTGTCTTGGAGAGTTGGCTTCTACTGGGTGTTGAGGATCTGACATGCTTTCCTCATCGGAAATGTCTCCCTCCCACAGTCAGTGGGAACAGTGTCAGGCAGTGTCTAACCTAGTCGTCCCTAGTGGGAGGAAGTTAGGGTAGTGTTTAAAGTGATGCTCCTTACTGAGTATGTAGTACTGAACTTAGTTCTCCTTCATGGCAGGGTGCTGGTGGGGTGATGTTAACCTAGCCCTCATCAGTGCTAATTTAACACTCCTCCTTAACAGAGCCCTGCTTGGATTTCAGGCTGTTGGTATTTGAGGGTCTGGACTGTGTTGCGTATTATAGGATGTTGGTTATTCCTGACCTTGGGCATGGAATGCTGGACTGTCCCTTGGTTACCGTGACTACCAAAAACAATCCTTTGCATGTGTAGTCTTTGCAGGTGATGGCTCACCTCCCCACTAAAAACTGAACCTGTCAAGCCAGGCAAGTGGGATCTGCTCCCTCATTATCAGTCCCAGGCAGGGCAGGGCAATGGGGGTCAGCCCCCAACAGTCCATCCTGAGCTCACATCCCGGGTTCCTGGAGCCCTGGCCCAGGGTTCTCTGGAACTTGGTACTCCTGACTCAGCTTCTTGCGCAGCTTAGAGAAAGCAAGGCCTGAGTCACTGCCTGACTCACAGTGAGCCACCAGGTGGAGGGGACCCTCGTAGGCGGGGATCCCATTCACCCAAGTGTCAGCCCACTCCCTGCCTGGCCTGGGCCTGGACCACTCGCTAGCAACTGTGAGGCCTCTGGATTTGTGATGCCAGGAGAAAGATTGGGCCATTTGACTCATAGGAGAGAAGTGTGGTTTGTGGAAGTCGCTGGCTACCTGAGTCACACAGCCTGGGACTGGTTCTCCGGCTCATTACTGGGCAACCATGGCCAGTGTCATAACCCCTGTGGGTAATGTCCCCTTCACTACTGAAGACTAGAGTCATATGTGAGGAGGATGTAGCAGTGGCGTGTCACAAAGGGATAGGGCTGATATTGAGAGTCTCAGGATGAGCAGGCTCTCATGCATGCATGCATGGCTCTGTAAACACTTTGCCGGCAGGAGATTCAGTAAGATGCCAGGCGACAGGTCCTTTAGATGGAACATCACACCTCCAGAGGACATTGTTCCCAGGGAAAACCTGATTCAGTCTCTATTATTAACATGAATCAGCGTGAGTCTGGCTGCTCACGGTCAAGCCAATGTCAGGGCAGACATTAATTGACCATGGCGACTGCCACCTGCCCCCCTCCCCAAACCATGACTAATATGGGTATCCCCTTTTATCCCCATTGGGCTTTCAAGGCCGCTTTTAGAGATAAGTGATTGCATTTGCTCTCATTTGTCTGTCCTGGAGACCCTCTTTTTCATCTCTGTTAGGGCCATGACAGAGGATTAGAGGTGGTTCCTGTCAGGCCTCCAGTGTATATCCATATGTCATGGGCTGGCTGCAGGGTTCTATCTGCAGCATGGTCTTTAGCCATCCTTGCCATCCCTTGGAGACAGGTGTCCTCATAACCCCATTTTACAGATGAGGACAACGAGGCTCTTAGGAGTTGAGTTACTTTTATTTAGTCAGGTTACATAGCCAACATGTGGCAAAGCTGGCATGAACCTACCACTTCTGTTACCATTCCCCACCCCCGACTCCCCAACTTTATCTAGAACTCTGGATAAAGAACTGCCTGAACCCAGTTCTCCACACTCTGCCTAGGGGCCAGAAGTTTGCTCGGCATTTCCAGACAGTAGGGTAGATCAAAGTTCTCCAGGTTCTTGGTGTATAGCCTCAGGAACCTTCTGGCTGTGGCCAGCTGGGCCTCCCATTGAGACTGTAGCTCCTCCCCTTTCTGTGTGCTCCTGGGTGGGTGGCAGCTAGTACTGAGAAGCATGGTGAGGAAGGAGAGGCGGAGAAGGCCTCTCCTCTGCTTGGGACCAGGCAGGTGCCACCAGCCGCTCGGTGACCTTAGATAAGCCCTCTCCCTCTGAGACCATTTGATTGCTTCCTGGTTGTAGAATGGTAGGACAGGCAGTGGTCAGTCTGGAAAGGGGCCAGGCCTTGATTCCTCTGCTGCCATCTTTGTGGGGCTCCAGGCAGCTGCCTGCGGGGCTGATGAAGTGGCTGGTGGCTGGTTCTAGTTTTTGCCCTGGGTGGGCTGGCTGGCCCATCTCTGGGTAGGAATGGGGCGGGGCAGGTCACAGCATAGCCCTGGAGGCTTATGCTGGTCACGAGAGTCTCAGAGTATCTATCCATGGAGCATGGGATAGAATGATGGGCCAAGGTCAGCCACTGAGTGCCACGTGTCTCAGGTCACAGTGCTGGTCATGTGGCTCTAGGAGTGAGGACCATGAGACCTAACAGAAGAAGGTGCTTGAGGACCTTGGTGATAAGTGACAGGTCCTAGAATGTGTTCCGGGGTCTAGAGAGTGGGGGATGGTGGGGATGCTGTAGCCTTTGGTGCTGGTGTTGAGTGCAGGTGACTCAGAGGTGATGCCATGGTGTCTGCATCTTGGTGTCTGAGTGAATGAAGACCTGAGCTTGGCTCAGTCCCCGAGTGGCCTTGGGTGAGACCCTTCCCTTGCTGAGACTCTGTTTGTGTGCCTGTGTAATGGGGCCATGGTGGAACCTGGTGGGGAACATTGGGATGGAATGAGAGTTCCAGGGCCGGCACTGGGCAAGCTGCTAAGTGCTGAGTATTGCTGTACACATCCATCCTGAAGGGGCTGGGAGAGCTAGCAGGGCCTGCGGAAGCTGGCTAGTGGTACTGGTCTATGGTGATGGGCTCAGGAGCCCAGGGGATGTGAGTGGGAACTGTGCTGCTCCAGGGTAAGAGAGAGCGTAGTGTGTGTGTGTGTGTGTGTGTGTGCGCGTGCGCGCGTGCATAGGGAGTGTGCTAACTCTATGTCCATTAGCTGAGGGGAAGGATGAGGAGACCTAGGAGGGAGTGTGATTCACTCAAGGCTACCTGTTGAATGTGAAGAGGTGGAACCTCTTATGTATAATTAGTATATACTATATGTTATAATACATTACATAGTACAAGCAGGCTGCTTTGTTAGAGCCCAGCACTGTGGACCCTCTCTTCAGGCTTCCTGGCTCAGCTCCTTCTGAGTAGGAGAGGCTTCCTAAAGGGAGCTGTCCCCTCCTCCTCCAGTCCTGGCCTAATGGGACAGTCCAGACGGTGGCGGGTACTGCCGGGGAGAAGCAACACATGCCCGGGAAATTGTCCGTTTCCTCCATCTGGTATGGAGAAAGTTGTTTTTCTCAGAGATAAAAGTCAGAGTCAAGTACCATCCCCCAAGATGCAACTGGAGCAGAGGCTGCACTCCAACTGGTCACCAGGGTCCCAACAGCCAGTTAGAGGAGCCTGGCCGGGCTAGAGAGATCCTAGCCCCACTGGGCAGCCTCAGGGTCTGTGTTGGAGAGCTCTGTGTATTTGAGAACTGGGGGGTTGAGGCTGCCTGTGATAGAGTCCTGGGGTACTGGTGAAGCTGAACTGCAGGAAGGGGTTTTTCCAACTGGATCTTGCTACATGAGTAGGAGTTTCCAGAACAGTTGAAGGAGTATGTTCCCAATAGAGGAATAGTGGGGATTTGTGGGGCTGGGATAGGCAGGGGCTGGAGAGCAAGGTCTGACATACCAGGGCAGGGCCTGTGCTTGTCACACTGGAAGATGGGGTGAGGGTATGACAGGTGACCAGCAGGGATGGACCATGGGCACGCCCACTTTTCCTCCTTTTCCTCATCTTTCTTTTACCTATTAATTGATGTGTTTTATATGTGTGTCCACGTGCCCTGGCATGTGTGTGGAGGGCTTCTGAGAGAGAGACAGAGCCTGCAACCAGCCAGGGGGTTCCTGCAGCGACATTGTTTGACTGCATTGGGTGTTCATCTGATGAGAGTTGGAACTGGCTCAGAATGGAGGTGCCCCACGGCCACCAGGCAAGTCCAGGCGCTCAGGGTGTCTTCAGAGCTCCTGGTCAAATGTAAGAAGCAACCGAGTCCCAACCCTTTTGAAGCAGGCAAGAACTGTGAAGCGAAATCCTAGGGCCACAGCGATGAGACGGTGAGGTCAGCTCGTCCCCACTTAGGAGCCTAGCAGAGCCTCACTGTGTGGAACAGGAGGAGGCCGGGATGCTGTTGCTATGTAGGACCACCCAGCCTGGAGGTGAAGGTGACAGAGGTGACAAGTGGGGCAGCACACATGAACATGACATGGACTGGCTGGAGACCTAAAGGTGATTGGATTCTAGTTTGCTCTTAGATTCTGTCTGGGAGCTGCCAAGCTGACTGTGACCTGCCGTCTCCCTCAGACCATCAGGATCCTGTTGGGAGACAAATGGCCCCATTTGTTTTCCCTCAGTGAGGAATCAATAGGCTTTTTAATCAGTCAGAGTGTCTTTCTGCTAATCTCCCTGCAAGTTGCTGAGGGGCAGTCTGTCTTTTGCAGCACCTTTGTGATGGCTAGGTGGAGCTGTGTGGTACTGGGCAGACACCTTAACCTCTCTGGGCTTGGTGTCTGTTTGGGCATGAAGCTGCCACAGGAGAGGTTCCTAGACCTACCTGGATCCCTGCCAGCTGCTGGTGGTGATGAGACCCAACTGTCTGTCCCACAGGTCAGGTCGGCTCTCTGCCAGGTACAAGCATGGTGACCCTGAGGGCACATGGTGACCCTGAGGGCAAATAACTCTTTATCTGGGCGTTAGTTTCCCCGACCCATACAGTTGGGAGCTGGAGGCTGCTCTCAGGCTAATTTTGCCCACAGGGGACATTTGACAATGTCTGGAGCCACACCTCCCCCCATACATAAGACAGCCCATTTAGAGAACTGCCAATCCCCAAATCACTGGGGTGAGGGTAGGAAGCCCACGTCTTTGAGGGAAGGACAGGACAGTGTGAACTGGGTCTGGCAGAGCCTGATGATGGGTCTCCTATAGGTGGGAGGACTAAGCTGAGGGTGTCCTACACCACCCAGGCCTCATTCCCTGGAGGAACTGCCATTGCCTACAGTGTCACGTGTCCCACACCTTCCAGGAAGCCACCTGTCCGTCTGTCTTCTGTTTGTTCACATACCTACCCACTAATCCATCATTTGTACTTTCAACCACTCACCCAACTACTCATCTTTTCATCCATTCGTCTGTCTGTCCATCCATCCATCCATCCATCCATCCATCCACCCACCCATCCATCCACCCACCCATCCATCCACCCACCCACCCATCCACCCACCCACCCATCCATCCACCCACCCATCCACCCACCCACCCATCCATCCACCCACCCACCCATCCATCCACCCA
>NW_021620678.1:1573953-1586721 GCF_004785775.1 Grammomys surdaster
CCATCCATCCACCCACCCATCCATCCATCCACCCACCCATCCATCCATCCACCCACCCATCTATCATCCACTTACCTAGCCACCGATCACAATTCATCCACCTACTCACATATCTACCCATTTATCTACCCACCTACCCACCCTTCCACTCGCCCACCCACCATCCATCCATTCATATATTCATCCAACCACAGGTCCATCTCTCCATTTGTCTATCCATCATCCATCCGTTCATCCACCCAACCATCCTCTTACTTGTCTTCCATCTCTCTGTCCATTCACCCACTCCCCCACAGCCACCCACAGACTCTCACATGAATGCAGCAGCATCAGATAGATGCTTCTGCTTAACCTACCTGTCTCTCACCTGTCCTCAGGAGGCCCTTCCCTTCCTCCTACCCACACATACTTCAGCTCCCCGCTCATCGGATAGCTGGTGAGTGCTAATTGGTCACACCTGTCCCCATTTTGAATGTCTCTAGTCACCTTCTCAGTGCTAAGGACAAGCCTGTGTTGGGACACTGCTATTCTCCCCACAAACCATCTTTGGGGTCTTAGTATGCAATGTGTTATTCCCCTTCTGCTAGTTAGAGAACTTGTGTTCAAGTTCCATATTCTGTTGATGCGTGCGGCTTTTCCAGGCCTGGACCCACATCGCTGCACAGAGCGGAGGTGTGGCGAGGCTTTTGACGGACTGCCTCTTGGCAGGCAGGGGGAGGTGATAGAGATTGTATGGGCAGTGATGAGCCTGGACAGTGGTGAAGACAAATGGCCCTGAACACCCAGCCGACTGTGGAGGGCTGAGAAGCAGAGGCTGAAGGTGGTGTGGTGTAGGGCATCCAAGATTGTGGTTTCGGAAGAACTGCTGGGCCACACGTGGACGATGGATCTTAGACAGCCAGGCTGAAGGAGGGGGCTGCCCAGAGACTCCTGAGTGGGCTGTGAGAAGTGGGAGGGGAGGATGGTTCTGGTGGTGAAATGGACACATCTCCAGGGTCATTAAGGAGGTCCAGAAGGCTGTGGACAGGTCCCTGTGGTGGAAGAGGCTCCAGAGACTCTAAGGCTGGTGGAAAGATGGAAACACATGGGAATTGTGTTGTGGACAAAGGAGAGAGTATGACATGTCCTTCTTCATGTGTGAAGAACTTGGGATTGACAGAGATCTTTGGTGCAGAGTATGGGGTTCTTGCTTGGTTGAGAATGAGTACAGTCTTGGGATAACCTTGGATTCTAGCCCACAGGAGGCTGTCAGCACTGAGGTCAGGGAGAGGAGGCACATGACCCGGGGCTGGCACCTGAGATCCAGTATTGAAAGATTAGAGTCTAGGAAGTGGGAGGACCAGACTGGGGACTTGGGGTGACTCCTCTGGCCTGGGGGTTCCTAGAACAGAGGGCTCATGAGCTCTTTTGGGGACAAATTGATTTCTTTTTATAAACAGTAGAGATTAAATAAAACAACACTGGAAACTCCTCTACTCCACCCCCCTCATCCGGCACAGCAATGATTCCTGTCACCTGGGAGAAGAGTTGTCAGTGTTCCCTGTCACACCAGGGATACTGCAGAGCTCTTGGACTAGCAGGCACATCCTTCATGATGACAGACTGACACATAACCTCAGACCTACCACTGGCCCTTGTTACTTATTGTATTGATAACAAAATGTGTATTAATCAATAAACATCTTTTTTGTGGTGTGGAGGTTCATACCTGCAAGCTCAGTCCTTGGGAGGCTGAGGCAGGAGGATTTCAAGCTTGAGGTCAGTAGCTAGCCTCAGCACTCAGGAGGCAGAGGCAGGTGGATCTCTGTAGGATCAAAGCTAGCCTGCTCTATGTAGTGAGTTCTAGGGCAGTCAGAGCTACAGACTGAGATCTTGTCCCAGAAACAAAAACAATCAGAAAACAAAACAAAAACTGTTAAAAGTATGGGGCTAGCCTGGCCTAACAAGTTAGATCCTGTTACTATATCTATGTATCTATACCTATATCTACATCTTGATATTTTTGATAATTATTTTAGCATAATAGGTTCACTTTCTTTCTTTCTTTCTTTTTTTTTTTTGAAAATGAAGGCAGAGGATTTATTCAGTAAGGCCAGGTTGTATGAGAAAGGGAATACAGCATCTCGTAACATCCCGAGTTCATCTTTAAGGTACCACCATGAGGTTAAGGTGAAAAAAGAAAAGAAGAGCTATGAGGAACTGGGTAGTGATGTTCAGAGTATGGCCCTACCTATCAATCTTGCCTGGGCTTTCATCTCTGCTGTAAGGTAGTATACCTCAGAATCTTGTGAAATCACTTTCCTGGGGAAAAAAAATGGCCACCCCCAACCCCTGCCCCCCCCCCCCCCAGCCCCCCAGACCAGTACCAGAAACTCACCCTTGTCTTTCTCTTAGCCTGAGATTCCTGGGGAAATTCTACTTTTTTGATGTCAATTGTTTTAATATAGGTTCACTTTCTATTCTTAAATTTTTAGAAAATTTACATTAAAAACTGTTTTTAGAACCTGGCATGGAGGTGCACACTTTTAATCTCAGCACTTGGGAGGCAGAGGTAGGCGGATCTCTGAGTTCAAGGCTGGCCTGGTCTACAAAGAGAGTTCTAGGATAGCCAGGGCTGTTCCACAGAGAAACTGTTTTGAAAAACCAAAAACCAACCAAACAAAAAACAAACCAAAAGAACCACTGTCACCACCACAAGAAAACAAACTGTTCTGGGCTGGTGAGATGGTTTGATCTGAAAGGTACTTGCTGCCAAACTTGGGAACCTAAGTTCAGTGCTTAGGACCCATATTGGTGGAAGGGGAAAATGGATTCCTATAGGTTGTCCTCTGAACCGCCCCCCCCCAGGCCATGCCACACATACATGAATAAATGAATAAATGAATAAAAGAAAAACTCCATTATTTCTGTGTTTAAGACAGAAAAGATAGAGAACTTGCGTTCTCAAAGGAGTAGGGTCAGCCAGGCCCAGTGCTACTGGCTGGGAGCAAGGGAGAGGTGGTTGTAAGCACACTGTGTGTGTGTGTGTGTGTGTGTATGTTGCTGTGGGAACACACAGGTCAAAATGAACAGGCATGTGTTCTGGGGCAGACGTGGTAAAGGACAGGTCACCAGAGAAGGAGCAGCGTTTTGCCCTCTGTCTCTCCTGGGTCTCTGGCATCAGGGAACAAGTGTCCTTCATTCTGGTTTCTAAGCACCAGGCACAGAGGGAGGCCTCAGCAGAGGAGTGCTTCGAGAATGACAAACCATGGCTGTTGAATAAGGAATGATGCCACAAAGAAGAGACAGCAGGCGTTCAGGATGGGAAGTTGAACTGCAAACCCTTCCCCAGCCTCCATGGTGTCTCCTCAAAGCCACCGACATCCTGGGTGGCTGTCCCAGGGAAGACTCCCAAACTTGCAGGATGGGATGGTCTTGTTCTGTCATGAGGAGCACAGGGTGGCTGGGGTGGGGCACCCAAGTCTGGTCAATAGAGTGAGTGGAAGTGTTTTTTCTCAGCTGCTGAAGAAAAGGTGAAGTCTCCTACCCTGTAGGTGCAGGTTCTTCGAGGTGGGCTTCTGAGGACATGTTTGTCTCTGCACAGCAGTGGCCCTGGTGTCTGCCCCACCCTTTCTTCCTTAGTAGCCAAGTGGTATGTCCGGCAGGTCTTCATGGCCAGAGCTTCTTTCCTGTGGGTCACTGACCCTGTGCTGTCTTCCAGACTGGCATCTTTATCTGCTCACTGTTGCCCCTCCCCCTTTCTGGTTGACTGTGCCAGGCATTATTGCTTGCTGGACGTATGGGAATCAGAGACTGGACAAATCCACTGAATTTTCATTGGTGGGGACTCTGAGAAGGGGTTAGGGATGGGAAGGGAGAGAGGCAAATAGGGAGAGAAGAGGGTAGACTCGACTGGTCGTTATTTTAAGGGACTTCAGGGCTTGTATGCAGAGTCAACCAGGCATAACTGTCTGTCCTTCAGGACACTTCCTGTCACTGGGGACATGCAAGCTGAGTGGAACTGGTAGCCTGTGTGTCCGTTGGCTTCCAGGAGCACCTCAACTGCTGTGTCGTTCGTACTGCTGGGTCAATTGTACAGTCTCTAGATCTTCTTTTCTGTGTCTGGCAAGTGAGTAAGTGAGTATGCCCGTCTCCCTGGGGCACAGTGAGGGTGACGAGGTGCAGTGATCTACAAACACATACCAGAAGAGAGATTGAATGGGGCCAGTCCTAGCTAGTACCTTCCTTAGCTGGGACTGCCCATAAATCATTGAGCAGAGCAGAGGTGCAAGGGCTGCTGGGAAGATCTCATTGGATGCCAGACCCAGTGAGTGCCCCAGCATGAAGCTTGTGTGTTTTATTCATTCATTTTTGAATCAGGGTTTTATATAGCCCTGTCTGGCCTCGAACTCACTATGTAGCCAATGACGAGCTTCCTTGTGGTCTTCCTCCTGTCGGGATTACAGGGATATATGTTGGGCACTGACTTCAGGGCTTTGAGTGTGCTAAGCAATCACTCTACCACCTGAACCCTAGCCCCTGTTTGTTTGTTTAAGATTTGCTTATTTTTATTTTGTGTATATGAGTGTTTGTCTGCGTTTATGTTTATGTACCACATTCATGCTTGGTGTCTACCCACTGGCCAGAAGAGAGCATTGGATCCCCTAGCATTGGAGTTACTTATGACTGAGCTTCCATGTGGGACCTGGGAACAAAACCCAGGTCCTCTGGACGAGCAGCCATTGTTCTTCACCACTGAGCCTTCTCTCCAGCCTCAGCTGGTGGTGTATTTTTGGAGAAATTGTTTTTTTCCCTCCCTTCCTTCCTCTTTCTCCTTCCCTCCTTCCTTCCTTCCTTCCTTCCTTCCTTCCTTCCTTCCTTCCTTCCTTCCTTCCTTCCTTCCTCTTCCTCCTTCCTTCCTTTTTACTATTTTTTTTTTGAGATGGAGTCTCAAACTTGAGATCCTCCTGCCTCAGCTTGCTGAATGCTAGGATTGCCAGTGTGTGTGCCCCCACCCAGCTTCCGGTTTGCTTTTTGTCGACAGGTGAGCTCACATACTATCGGATCTAGACAGTTTTCCGCAACTTGTCTTCTGTGGCTACCACTCGGACTGAGACTGTCTCAGTCTTTGGAGGTGACCCGATCCTCTTCATCTGCAGGGGTTTCTCTGCCTCACTGCTGTTCTGAGCCCTTTTGCTTCATTTTGAACTTTATAGACTGGGACTCACATAATCTCTGTGTGTTTGGCTTTTTCACCAACGGAGATCCCTCCATCCTACTGTGCATATTGGATGCTCATTCTTTTTCCTGACTGTGTAGTATGCCACCGCAGGAGTAGCCAAAGAAATTTCTCAGCCTTGTTGTTGACAGTTGGGGCTGACTGATTCTTTGTGACAGAGACTGTCCTGTACAATGTTGAGCAGTGTCCCTGGATGTCACTGCTTGCCTCCCAAGCCTGAGTCTGTGTTCAACTGTAGTAGACATTGCTAAACAACTCTCCAGAATGACTATTGCCCATAAAGATTAGTTGAGGAGATTAACAGATGAATGAATGAATGAAAGAATGAATGAATAGCTTTTATTCTTAGGCATTCAAACATGGCAGCCACTGTCCTTGTGGCAAACACAATATGGCCACATGTCAGGAATTGTTTGGGTACAGGACTACACTCAAGGGGAATGAAGTGAACTTTCTTTACCTCAGTACACAGATACAGATGTGAGGTACACAGCAGGGGTTCCAGAGACACTTGGGGACCTGGTCTTAGGGAAACAGAACTGGCTCAAGATCCGAGGTACCTGAGGCCTCAGCTCTCCCGCTTTCCTGGAGACAGACCGAGAGCTTAGACTGTCTTGACAGGAAGACTGTCTGCTGGGCCTGCTCCCCATCATGGAGGACTTGGGCCCAGCCGCCTTCTTCCACTTGACATATTTAGACAACTGAGTAGAACCCTGGGAAATGGATAGATTTCAGATTTGACAAAAAATAAAAACAAACGTGGCCACCCCCGCCTAGCCCAGCCTCCCCTCCCTAGCTCCCCCCACCCCAAGTACAGAGAAGTCTCTCATCAGCAATGCAGGAAGGAGGGTGGTGGTCGCCATGGTAACCATGCAGGCCTCTGGCAGCTCTCGGAGAGGAGGCTGCCCTGCAGGGCCTGCTTGGGAGAGTGGCACTGTCCCTCTACCCAGTCACTCTTCTGCCTGGGCCTGGCAGGTGTGTGAGTGTGTGTGCGTGTGCGTGTGCGTGTGTGTGTGTGTGTGTGTGTGTGCTCCTTGTGTGGTGGTGGACTCCACCCGCCCTGACCCACATTCTGGACTCCTTAGGCCTCAGTGCCAAGCTGTGGGGTTCCATATTGATTCAGCTTGATCTTTTATGGCCAAGGTGGCAAACACAGCCCTGGCCTTCCCTTCTGAAGCTGCCAGTCAAGAAGGGCAAAGCAGGGTCCCTTAAACACTCGACATCAGGGAGCCCCAGGTCTGAGGTGCTGAGCCCAATGTGGCCAAGGTGTGGTTGAGAACATAGGACCTGGAATCAACAAGAAGCAATACAGATTCTGTATGCCGCTTGCGGCAGTGCTGGCTGCCTTAGTTTCCTTCTCTGTCAAATGACAGCAGCAGTAGTCTCGGTCAGGCTAAAGGACTTTCCAGAGGTACAAGGCACTTTATCTCAAGCTTGGGCTTCTGTGGGCTGTCTGCTTCTTTTCCTGTCTTTGTTTCTGAGACAGGGTCTCTGTAGTTCAGGTGTCCTCTGACTAGTGGTCCACCTGCTGTAGTCTCCTTAGTGCTGAAGGGGCTGAAGTTCTACTACACCCAGCCAGGGTGAGCCTCTCTGAAAGTCTGTCGGCTGGGAGGCTGCTGTCACTCAAAGGGCTTGTAAAGACACCTTGAGCCTCCACTGAAGGCCATAGTAAGCACTGGGAGGGAACATCTGTGTGTGAGAGCACCCTGACTTTGTTGTCAGGCTCCTCCTACTGAGCCTGCTGTGCTGGCTCTGCACGCTGGGACATGGCATTCCAGTTTTGTTTAAGGTAGGATGTTTGATGCCCAGGCTGGCCTCAAACTCACATTTTGCCTCTACTTCCTGAGAGCAGGATCACAGGCCTGCATTCTGTGCTGGATGCTTGGTTAGAAAGCTCATTGGCAGAGACTCTCGGTCACCTGGGAAGTGTTTGTAATCGGCAGGTGTTCACAGGACACCTGGTATACAGCAGGCACTCCATATGTGCTCATTAATTCTCTGCGAGGCCTTGAGGACTTTGGGAAGAAGTGGGAGAGGAGAAAGCTGGGAAGGGTCCAGGATTCTGGAGTATTCCCCCCCGACCCCGGTCTGGCTGATGGTGGGGTTGAGGTGTTGGAATGTCCCTGCCACCCACAAGGGTGCTTAAGTGTCGTCTCTGGAGCCTGCTGAAAAGCCAGCTTTGCTACTAAAGCAATTGCATTTGATCAGATGGACACTGCTCTGCTCTGCAGGTTCCTCAGGGGTTCCTCCGGTGGTCACCATCTGGGGCTGTTCAGGATGACAAGTAGTTCCTGGAGAGGCAGGAAGCTCTTTTGACTCAGGGATCCCCCAATGGTCAGGGTGCTATGTGTATTGTTTCTCTTCCAGCCTCTCCCTGGGCTTGACCAAGGCTCTGTTCCCATTTCCCATCATGCAGTGGGGCTATGGATCCCATGCTGTCTCAGGATTAAAGGGGGCTGCTCTGCTTTCACCCCTACAGGACTGAGAGTCTCTAGACAAGGAAGGCAGAGCGGTTGGGTCTCCATTGCACATCCTTAAACGCCAGTTCAGGGCTTTGTTTCTGACTGTGAGGGGCGATGGGGACATATCGATCACTCTATTTTCTTGTGGAGACAGCATTCAGACCCCATCTGTTTTATTACCAGACTTTCCCGTCTACCTTCTTGGGGTCTCCATCTTCCCTTTTATTTTTCCAGAACTCAACCTGGCTTGCTTGAGCTCAAAGTATCTTGGTGCATATGAGGTGGGAAAGTGGATATTGGACCAGGCCACCAAGCTGCCCAAGGCTCTGACTGCTCTGACAGCTCCCTAACCCTCGCTGCATGCATGGCCTGGTTTATCTTCCAGGACGCCTGGGGCCTTTCATCCCTGAGCCAGCGGGAATGTGTCAGGAGCCATGGGCAGCAATGCCACGCTGGCCTGACTTCTGAGTCTTGGAGCTCTTGGACGGGACCCAGGTCTTGCCATCTGGGATTTCCCCTTGTGCCTGAGGCCAGCAGGAGCTGAGGGGCCCAGGGACTGGACCTGCTCTGCCTGCAGGGCCTGTGGGCCACGTTCAGGGTGGCTGAGCTACAGAGGAAGCAGTTGGCACTTTGAGTGGCTCAGCCTGAGATACAGTGTGACTTTGTAGAAGTCATGTTGGCGCTCCAGACCCACTTCCTCGTCTCTCCCTGATGGATGGTGGCGACAGTTAAGGTCATGTCCCTAGGGTGCCTGGCATGATGCAGCCATAGTGACTGCCAGGTTCATCACTGTTGGTATGTGCTAGACCTGGTGGGTGGAAGGCTGGGCACCAGCCCGGGAGGAGAGGGAGGTGGAAGCTTTTGGTATGGGTGGCACAGGAGAGAGGTTGTGAGGGGTGGGCGGGGTTTGCCTCAGAGGGAAGGTAAAGCCATGAAGAGGGTATGCTTGCATATAGCAAGAAGCTTAGTGTGCACCAGGACAAACAGGAGATTCAGGCAGTGAACTCACAGAGATCAGAATTCCGAGGTCTTGGGTGTCAGGTCATGGGGAACCATGGAAGGCTTTTGAGCAGGAAAGAGACATGAAGAGATTAACCTGGAGGGGACAAACTTGTTTGGGGGCAAGAAAAGACAGGTATAGTTGTACATTTAGGGTTGCCTCAGGAGCTGGCTACTAGCCACCAAACAGGACCTCATGTAGGCTGAAATGGCTTCAGACTCATTATGTAGCTGAGGATGGCCTTCATATCTCTGTCTCTCTGTCTCTCTGTCTCTTTCTGTCTCTCTGTCTCTTTCTGTCTGTCTCTTTCTGTCTCTCTCTGTCTCTGTCTCTCTCTCTCTCTAGTTTTTTGACACAGGTTTCTTTGTGTACTCCTGGCTGCCCCTGTAGACCAGGCTGGCCTCCTGTAGACCAGGCCGGCCTTGAACTCAGGTTCTTCTGTCTCTGATGGAATTAAAGGGCTAAAGCTCCTGCCCTGGGACTTTCAACTCTCAATCCTCCTGCCTCTGCCTCCCCAGTGCTGGGATTACAGGTGTGTAGCGTTACACCTGGCTAAATCTGTTCCCCTTTGTATCTCATTTAGTTTATCAAGGAGCCTGAGGATTCAGTGCCTGGCATCACACGGGGCTCACCAGAGAGGCAGGAGCCAGAGCTGCAGCCCCAGGGAGTCAGGGGCAGTATTGCAGACACAGGACAAAGGGCCAGGAGGGGACACTGGCCAAGGAACCCAGTAGGCCTGATGTAGACAGACCCCAACCACATGATCCAAAGAGGAACCTTGACTTTCCCTACCTGTGAATGGGTCTGTCAGGTGCACTTGGGCCTGGGTCTCCAGGAAGGACAGAGGCAGCAGAAACTGGGCTATGAGAGGGAGGTGGGGGGTGGGGGAGGGGATCAAGGGGATCAGGGATGCTCGCTGGTAATTAGAACGTTTGAACTTCAAAAAAGTTAATTAATGACAAAGCTACTGCTGGAGCAAGGCTGGGACTCAAAGGGGGCCTGGCAGCGATTAAAATTAATTACAGGCTATGGCGGGAGAGTGGCAGCCAGGCCAGGGACAGGAAGGAGCAGGGCAGGGACAGAGGCCATGGAAGGCAGCTTTCAAGGTGAGCAGGGTCTGGGGAGCAGAGGGGGCTGTTGCCATGGAAACTAGGTCAGTTCTTTTAGCAGGCAGGAGGGGCCCAGTCCACTGTGGTTGACATCTGGCTGTGGTGGGCTGGTGTGGCTTCATGGAGCTAGGGTTGAGCTGGTGTGGCCAGGGCCTTGAGAGAAACTCATGTATTCACTCAGCAAATCTTGGTTGAGTGTCTCCATGCTGTTCTGGTTAGAGCTGAGAGTGTGAATCCCAGGGACCCAGACTCTGCTCAAAAGTGGGCGGAGACAATGAGCCTTAGGTGGTTTAGAGATGCTTGAGTCAAGCTGGAGGGCTGGTGGGGCTGAAGAGGTGGGTGGAACTGCCTGAGACCAGACAGGAAAAGCAGGCCTCTGCAGGCTGGAGGGAGGCGGTCACGGGAAGGCGAGGAGGTCTTGCTGGCCAGCTTTGGGGAGGGCTTCTGAACTTATGCCAAGAGAAGCTGGGAGCCATAGCAGGCCCTCTGCGAAGAGGGGAGGGGACCATTTCCCTGCTGTTTTTAGTGACTCATACGCTCTAAGGAGTTGAGACAGCCTCTGTGGACCTGTGAGGTGTCCCTTAGCTCCAGTGAGGAGCTGATGTGTACTTACTTGAGACCCCAGAGCCACTCACGGCAGGGACTGGAGTTCATATGCAGGCCCTGGTCTCTAGCACTGCTGGCTGCTCTGACAGCACACAGCAGCTCTGTACCCAGATGCTACATGCTGGAGTCAGGGACAGGAGTATGAGTACAGCTGGTGGCAGGGGCTATCAGTCTCCTACCTGGTAGATGAGAAACTACTAGAAGGGAATGAGTCATCAGACAGGCTCCTTTGTCTGGCAGTTCACCCCTGAGTCTGACCTCAGTCATTTATGCTGTTGTGTGGTTTCACTTCTTTTCAATGCGATGCACTTTTTGGGGCACAGCTCTCCTTAGACCCCAAGGACTTGCATAAGAGAGGAGAGGCCATTTTGGGGGATATGAACAGGCTTCAGCTTTCTTGGCTATATCATGACAGCTGGCGGCGGGGGGGGGGGGCTGTGAGTGACACAGCCCCAAGATCCCTTTGAATTTTGAGCTCTCCCTTTGGGTAGATTGAGATCCACAAGAGTGGATGGGGTCAGTCATGGCCTAGGAGGGGTTGCTAGCAGGGAGGTGGGTACTTAGGAAGTTCTCCTTGGTCTGGGCTGTAGGATCTCTGTATCCTGCTGGTGGCTTGTGACTGAGTGAAGGACTGATTTCTAGATGCCCTGGCTCCAGGAAGCATGGAGCCTCTGCAGAGGGATGGGAGGGGGAGAAGAGAAGGCTGGCATCAGAGCTATCGAGGCTGGGGACCTTTCTGGGAGCCACTCCTTCCTGAGCGGGACCAGAAGCATCCTCCAGTGGATGCTTCAGTGGTTTGGTTTGGTTTGATTCCTTGCAGGGTGTGGCATTGGTGTGGGACTGGCCAGCTGCACAGTCTTTGAAAAGTCAGACCTGGGTCGTTGAGGGGTCCACAGTGGTGAGGGTGGGGGGCAGAAATGGACTGTGTATCTGTTCCTGGGGTGTCATATTCAGGAGTGTAGCTAACCCTAGGCCACACTGCCACCAGTTTGTCCTTGACTCCATGTACGTGGTTCGAGTGTGTGAGCATGTTGGTCATCCTGCTGAACTGTGTGACCCTGGGCATGTACCAGCCATGCGACGATATGGAGTGCCTGTCAGACCGTTGCAAGATCCTGCAGGTGAGCCTCTCGGTTGTCCCCTTCCTCCCTCCTATCTGATGTCCTCTTCCAAGCTCAGGGCACTGTTGTGGTACAGCTCCTCACCATCCTGACTAATTGCCCCTCCGGCCATCTTTGCTTTCCCAGCTGAGGCTCCTCACCCCATCCCACTCACAAAGCCAAGCGCAGTGGCTACACTTCTCTGCCAAAGCCTGCCTTGGCTTCCTAGTCCCCCCTCCCCTGTGGCCTCTTGCATCTCTCCCATCCCCTGAAGTGGGTCCTGATGCGGCATCTGCGTGGTTTTGGGCATAGTTTGAAGGACTATAGAGTAGGGCTCTGGGGATACATCCAGTTTACAGGAGTAGAATATTTGATGCCCATCCCTGGGAGCCAGACTCGAGTTTCATTTTAATCCTGGCATAGAGTTCTGTGTGACCCAGGGCAAGGAACTTGACTTCTCCAGTCTTGTTTCCTTAGCGGTAAAGTGGGCTACCCCATGTGTGCCATTGCGAGAGGGATCATGAGGGAGCCTGGTGCTCAGCCCCAGGGTCCTCGCTGTGAAAAGTCTGAGTGGACAAGGGCCTCTGAGGTTCTCTTCCAGTCCCACGTTTGACCTCAGAGTGGCTCTGACTTCCACTCTTGCCCTGTCAGAGTTCACTCCACCCTGTCCTGTCTTCCTCCTACTCCAGGTCTTTGACGACTTCATCTTCATCTTCTTCGCCATGGAGATGGTGCTTAAGATGGTGGCCCTGGGCATTTTTGGCAAGAAGTGCTATCTCGGGGACACATGGAACCGCCTGGATTTCTTCATTGTCATGGCAGGGTAGGTAACGATCTGGGTTTTGATGCGTGTCAGCTTCCATATAGCTAACCGAAGAAGGGCTTCTGGGAGATGGTGGTGATGCCATTTGAGAATAGAGGGCCTCTGGCCAGGGGAAGGAGAGACAGTGCTTTCTGTAGATGGGCCTACACAGACAGCTGTCCCTTCTGGTGGCCGCTGTAAGCATCTGTTGTGCGATGGGCAGCTTAGACTGAGTGTTTTATGCTGATTAATTGGATGCCTTTGAGAAAGTCAATTAACTTTGAGAAGTCTCCATTTTCCCATCTGTAAAAATAGGAATAAAGATATCAACCAGATCAAAATGAGCATCAAGAAGTGCTGGCTGTCAGCAGCAGCAGCAGCAACTACAGTACTGCCACCACCATTAACATCATTGTCACTGTCATCACCATAACCATTGTCACTGTCACCATCACTACCATAATCATTGTC